>NC_056525.1:178712494-178730641 GCF_019175285.1 Sceloporus undulatus
TCCACAAACTCAATTATTTCTTAGACCATTCTCAACTAATTATGTGATATATTATATCCCATATATGGCAAATCATTTCACAATAAGGCAAAAGGTATTCAGCATCAGATAAGGCAGTAGGGTATAAGAATGAGAATAATTAAACAAGCCCTACCATCCTTGATATGTGATTAAGAAAATTTAACTATGATGTAGTGTGATATCAAACTTTGCCATGAACCGAATCAGCCAATAACAAAGGGGAGTGGGGAAGAATTGGAAATGGTAGCCTACAGAGGCATTAAATTCATGGTTTCTGGTAACTGTATTTCTGAACAGAAAACAAGTTAGGACCATCACACTGCCTCTGGAGGCCACTGGTCCTAGTGGGGATTGAACTGCTGAGCACATGGAAATTAAAACAGACAAGCAGCTCTACACCATAGCGTGCTTATACATTTGGAAGTTCAATCCATGACTTTGGTTATAATTTATGCACACTAACCAGAATCTACTATCTGAACTAAAGTGGTGTAAGCCGTTTGTGCAGCAGTTGGGAGTGACTCCAGGATGTGCTTTCTTTCCACTCAGAAAAGGTGTCCTCGTCTATTTTTTGGGAATCTACCATCCTTCCAAAACCAGAGCTCACCCGTTTAATCAGAGTCCCTCTATGTAGCATTAACATGGGATCAGAGAGACTGCTATAGGAAGAAAGTCTTCTGTCAGCCAAGGTGCACCATGTTTTATAAGACCCAAATAGGTGTAGAGTACCAGACCTAGTTGAAGGAACTGAGAGATAAATCTGTTCCAGCCATAGGGCTCATTGGGAAGTGGTTTGGATAAATAAGTTTGCCTTAACCCAATTTTATTTAAAAGGATACAATGGGGTACTCCTGTCCTTGGTGAATATATGCTAAAATGCCAATGAAGCAAAATAATATAGTCTCAAGTTCAAATTTAATATGACATTCATTTTTACAGACTACCTTGGGCCCAAGTTTATCCCTGAATTTACAAAAACAAATGAAAACCCTCAAATTAAATGTCATGATGTTGGTCTTTTTCTGACTGATAAGACAATATTTACCTTTTAAATCACAATCTATTGGCAAAAAAAGCAAAGTTTCATTTAAAATTGAGAAATAAATGCTGTCTATTTATAAAGAGATATAGTCAAGGTAATTTTTCAGAACTAATCCTTTTACAGTACCTAAATAGAATAAAATAAAATCGCAGTCTGAAAACATAGGGACATTTTTCTTAAAACTTCATTTCTTCAGATATATTATTTTAATACTAAAAATATTTCTGAAGACTAAAAGAAAATGTGCATCACATGTGTCATACAGACACTTTAGGCTATGACTGTAACAACGCTTGTAAGGGAAAAAAAGAAAAATTCACAAAATATGATCGACATTTATTTTCATTTTAGAATAATTTGCAGCTTACTCTCTATATAGTACTAAGTAATTTCATTCTTATTTATATATACATTGAGGTAAAAATACTACTCTGCACTGAAATAATAATATCTAGTTGTCCTGTAAAGAGGAAAGCAAAGGGCAAATTAAGGCTATCTAAACGACTTAGGGAAATAAATAAATAATGCAAGAATGAAATATACAGTGATAGTTTGGAATTTTTGATATTCAAATGAAAATCCCTATAGAATCAGGCTTTGTGACTGATTTTTAAACAGAATTTACCCCATGCTTTTGATTAAAATAGTCTATATAACAACATTTTGTTGCCCGAAACATTTTTATACTGCCTAAATATGCTTGTCCGGAGCAAGTTAAAGTCTAATCACATCCAGCGTGCTAACTTTGTCATTTTAACCTTTAAAATAACAGAGCTGGAATTCTGAATGTGATCAGGTTTTAAATTTAAAGCAAAAGGGTTTTACATTTTTGTTAGCAGGAATGAATACCTGGGTTCACACTCACAGACACACTTTTAATGTACATAGAAAAGTCAGTATAAAATACTTTACACAATGTCCACTCAAAGAGTTATTTTAAAATCTGGATTCTTAGCTGAATTTGATGAAGTTACTTCTAATATAATCCTGTTGTTTGCAACCACATACAGCTATAATCACTTAAGCTTGCTTCACTTTCATAGACTATTGCCAATGTCTTTACTGGGAACAATGAAAGTGTCACAAATGCATAAAAGATTTTGATTTTGAATCACCAGAAATCTTTATCAGGCTAGAGATGAGAAAAAAAATCTGCTTGAAGTTTATAAAGACCCTGGTAATAACTTTTAGCCACGACTCATATGTGTTTTCTATAAATCACTGACTTGTTCAGGACTAAGGCTGTGAAATATTGTCTCGGTTCGTACCTATATGACAGATTCTCCACATGATATGGAAGAATTTTTCTGTGTGCATGTCAAACATAAAATGCTCCATTATCAATGGTGTAAATCAAAACATTTGTATTAAATCCAATGAAAATTTAAGATGACTGGTGCTGTTGGACCACAGGTTCCAGTTAGGAATGCCAGTGAAAACTGACACTCGATATCTCAGTGGAGCAATATCACTGTAAGAAAGTACTGAATTACCTTTAAGGGTACTTGTCAAATGTTTAGGTGGTGAGCAATACACCTCTATATGAAACATATTCATCTCTGCAGAGAGAGAAAAGGGGGGTGGGAAAAAAAATATGGAATAGGCAGCATTTTTAATTAACATCAGAAAACATCTTCAGCTCACAGTTATGCCAGCTTTATTCCTTTGCATATGAAGGATGTTAATATATCCTGTTCCAACTTTTTAAAAAGAGCAAGATATATTTTCCCCTTCAACTGCAAGTACTACAGGTTTTCCCTAGAGTCACAACAGCCAACTAATAACACAACAGAATAAATATTCTATTTAACTATCATAAAATTGTCTTCAAGATTAACTTTTTTTTTAAAAAAAACCCTGTAATCTGTACTAACTGTAGGAACAATACTAGAAAGGACCATGTAAAGCCCACTTTTTTAAAGAAGAAAAGGTATCATACACTCTTTCCCTTATCTCTGATAGCAAAGCAACATTTGTACATGTCGAATAAAACTCTCAAGAGCCTATTTGCCTTTTCTTGCTTCCTCACCTCCAAAGGCATATCTATCTGTCTCTGTGTTTATGTGTATGTAGGCACTGAAAGTAATGCAGTTTATGTTTTGGGATTGTATAATATGGATAGTACAAAAATCTATTCTGCTCGAACTCCTTTTTGTCTCTCTATTTTTTTTAATCATACAATTTCTAATTTTATTTGTGAGATCCTTTACAATTATTGGCTATATAGATAATTACAATTCAAAGTGGTATTCTCTAATGTAATCTGGCTTTATCATTAATTTTGTTTCTCATATTCTGCTAAATTATTGAACCTATTTCAAAATGGACATAGACATCAACAGGAAAAAGAAAAAAATGTTGACCATATTGGGAAAAAACAAGATTGCTATAGTAAATAGATTTATGCTGCTTTTTCACCTGATGTTGGTTGAAAATAAGGGAGACCCAAAGATATTATGTTTTATTTCTACATTATGCAAAGCACTAAATGTCTGGGAACCAAATGTCTTCTTCAGCATATATATGATAGAAAAATATTATATGAATTTAGAAATAAATTCATTTCCTTCATCCCAGGATTAAGCCCCATTAGTCAACTTCTAGAAAATTTGCACTAATTCAAAATGAACCAAAAATATACTTATCCGTACAATGCGCATAGCTTTAAAACCTGAAACCAAACCAAAGATGTAGAAGGTTCTAGAATGTATAACACAATGTAAAACATGGGAATTAGCCATTTTTTCATCCAATTAAGCTTTCTGGTTACTGACAACTACTCAAATAAAGACTGACAGGTTTTTCACACTCGGTTTGTCAGAATGACAAAATATTTTTCTAACATATTTTAAAATATAATTTTACTTATTAAAACTATATTATGACTGTAAAACTCTCAATTATCTGCTTTTCTTTTTTTTTAACTGAGCAATTCTAATACTGTATCATATATTCATATTACAGATAATTGAATTATCTTTTCACTTTAGCTGGAATATCTCTCAAAGATGCATCACGTCTTTTAAAAATGAAAACATTTTCTCTCAAATTAATTCTTTTAAACTCTTTTATGATAGCTTTGAATCCCATAAAGAAAGATGAATTATCACATACTGAGCCCAAGCTGTGAAACAGGAGGAGACAAATAGAGACTCCTACTGTGTTTAACAACGTAGAAGAAATTCCAGACGCAATAGAAAATTTTTTGTCCCTTTTCCAAAGGCCCCCATAAGCTGATAATATGAGTGTGAACAGTGGAGGGCACTCTTGCTATGCAAAACTTGCACTGACCTAGTGCATGTATTTTGCTCTATTTAGTGGCCTAAATTTCACAATTTAAGTTAACAGCTACCTGTGGAATAGTCACCAAATACTTTCTGTTTCAAACATATGCTGTACCTAAGGATATACTAGGACCTTTGTGTGAACATAAAAGAAAGATATCAACTATTTCACACTGTTTTGACTACCTGGAAAATCCCATCTTTGTCATACATTAAAGCATAACAATGCAGTTTTAGTTAACAGGTGGTAGACAATGACTTGGATCTTGGTTGTTAGTCCCAACCTAGAGTATATATCTATTCCATCAGTTACTGAATAGGTACAACAACTAAAGGATTCAGTGGTTGGACTCCATAGCTGAATCAGCATGGCAGAATTAATGCAGTTTGATGCTGTTTTAACTGCCATGGCTCAGTGTTGTGGAATTGTGGAAGCTGTAGTTTTGTGAGATGTTTAACTTTCTCTGTCAGAGAATTCTGGCATCACAACAAACTACAAATCTCAGGATTCCATAGCACTGAACCACAGCAGTTGAAGTGCTGTCAAACTGCATTTTCCCCCTGCATTATGGATGCAGACCATATGATTTAATTCACAGTTTCTGTGGCAAAGTTTATATCATGTTTTCACATTAAAACATGAACAACAATATAACAGAGTAAGAGAAAAGCTTACAGTGACTTCCCAATTTCATGCACATTGCCCAGCCATTTTAAACTAAGTACCTTACTAATATTGATGCTCTGAAAACAGAAAACGTTGACTATAATCTTGATACTGTAGACCTTTCTACAGAACCAATCAGAGGTGCTCACTAATGGCAGTGGAGCTTTTTCTATATGTGCATGTTTCAAGATCAGTTCTGAACTCCAGCCTTGACAGTCTAGTAAAGTCTCACTGGTTTGCCTCAGCCCTGAAAATCCTTCTGAGCAGACAAACTAATACACCTAACACACAAAATGAATCAGTTGCCATCATGCTAGATACAGATACCTAAAGAGAAATACGGTCAGAACCTGTTATTCTGAGGTCTTTTTATTAAGAAAAAGAATGACAAAAGTCATTGCAATTAGCCAAAGAAAAGCTGCGTCAGCCGTGGCAAGGTTAATTAAGCAATTAAAGGCTGCATAAAAGAACCCACCCTCCACCTTCTTTGGGATTGTAAACACTCATGTTGAAGTAGATGAGCACTTGATAAGCTGCGCAGAACGTACCAAAACTCACAAGAATCTCTAGTTAACACTCTAGATTTGGTGTTAACACTTAACAGAACAAGTGGTAAGCTGTGCTTGCCAAGGTCAACTGCACAGATGTACTAATTGTATTATGAGCTTGACATCTAGTGGCCACCCCTGGCAGGGCAAAGCAGGCAAAGGTTAAATCAGCAAACCTTGTCAAAGCACTTCTAACTACCCACCCTCAGGGAGAGTCCATCGGATGCTTGTTGGCACTCCATGCAGTCCCACCTTTTCACTGACAACAAACAGAAAACTTCTCTGTAGTGCATTCAGCACTTCAGCACAGGAAGCAGAAAGTAATACGTTGTGTGTCTGCACTGTATTAAGAAGGGAGGCATTACTTTGATAAATATGCAGATATTGTTCTGCCTTTCAGCTGACTACAGACAGTCCCATTTTTTAAAGGAAAAAACAAAAAACACCTGAACAGGCAAAACTTTTTTTTTTTAAAAAAACAAGAACTGTGTTTGAGTTCTGCATTGCTACTCTTGCTATATACAGAAATTAGACAAAAAGTCTGGTGCTCTTTGCTGATAAAGTATTTGGCCAAAAAAAAAAAAAAAAAGATCATTAATGTTTATATTTTCTACAGTTATCTGTATGCTATGATTACCAGTAATTTTGCAGTTGAGCTATGATTTCAAAACAAAACAAAACAAAACACACACACAACAACCAATAGATCTCAAGGAGATTGCTTTCAAAGAAATTCATGGTGGACAGCATAAACTTCCTTTTCACCAATGTTGAATTATTTTTCTAGGGCCAAATAAATATATAAACAAATAAATCGCCTTTTGAGGATAAACTTTGTCGACAACGTAAATGTTGGATTTAGTATCTTCTAACATACTTCGTTACGTTTCATATGAAACGTAAGCATAACTACATATGAAACGTAACAAAGTATGTTAGAAGGTACATAATCCAATGTTACGAAACGTAAGCATAACTACAAATTTGAAAGAGCATAGTTTTGGATCTGCATTCTGACATTTTTTGCAGCACAACATACTGCTGTAGGCTATATTTCAGAGGAAGGAACTGCCAAAACCACCTCCTTGCCTAAGGAAAAACTACGAAATTCATGAGGTTGCCAGAAGCTGACAGGTGACTTGAAGACACACAAATCTTCCTTCACTATTTGCAAAACTTAACATTTTGCAAACAAAACACATCATTTTAATAATTTCCTTCCCCTGCCAGTTCCTGGTTTATTCGAAGTGTGTTAGAAGATACTTAATCCAATATCACAGCAGATCTGCTTTATTATCAGCAAAACTGAATGGATCTTGTTCTTACTAATGAATGTTCTCTAGATATGCTACTGTTGGTTTGGCATTCAGTCAACAAATCATGTAATGAAATGAAACCCTCTGTTTTCTCAATGCTTCAACAGATCTAGTACCCAATTGAATTCTGATCGTTCACAATTTCTGAATATTTGTATTTAAAAATGAAGAGAGACAGCATTACAAATATTTATAATTAAAATCATTTTGCCAAGTAAAGTGGTCAATATTTATTTTTTAGGAATATGAACCATCAGCTGATATTTATTGTATAAATTATATAAATTACGATTTCCAAGAACATCTCTTACTCCTGGAAAGCATATGTTTCACTGCCTCCTTGAAGAGACATCTCTGGCATTAACACACAAAGGAATCTGCATCTCTTTAACTTGCTTTATTATTCAAATGCTAACATATTAAATGTTTTAATTAATTCTTACTCATAAACCATACTCTGAGGGAGTTCTAAAACAGTATGCAACATTTGATTGAAATTGTAATGCAACTGTGTAATATAGGTGTAAAAGTACTTTAACAAAAAAGATAATTCCCTTTCTTCAGACTAATTATTAACTAACTGAACCTTTTGGCAGATTATTTATAATCTGAAAAAAGGACCCACTTCTTTATTTTAAACATTATTTTTGCCAAAAGTTATCCACCTTCATGTTTAATTGTGTGACTGCCGTCTCTTCTTCTCATGCTCTGAAGGGTATTACATGTCATAGAATAACAGCAAGTAGAACATGCAGTGTTTTACCTTTATAATTTTGATATGCATTAATAAGTATTGAAATGTTAAACTCTCTTATGGTGAACAAATGCACACAGTAATTGGTCGTATTACAAAGAAATGGAAGTATTAAAAAAAGCTCCAAAATATCTAGAACTGAATGAGCCTCCAGATGTCCAAAATATATTATTTCAAATATACAAGTACAAATCCCAGTGAGTAAAATTTAAAGGGAAACATTTCAAGTATAAAAGCAAAATTTTTAGTATAAGGTGAATGTTTCATTCAACATTTCTCCAGCCACGTGACATTATTATAAGAGATGCTTCTCTTTAAACTTAAGCCAGGCTACTAATAATGTTACTTTAAAGAGAGAGAAAAAATGCATTCTCAAAATATTGTGTAATAATTGTTTTGAATCCCATTTCTGCTCATTTCCACTTTGTAAGCACCACCACCTCTGCCAAACCCCCCCCCCAAAAACTTGTGAATGCATTTGGTCAGACATATGTACAGTGTTCCTATTTGCTTTAACAAACCAAGGTTCCTCCTACTACTAGTAATCTGTTGATTTAGAGGGAATCGTTTCAATGACAATATAAAGTCTCCTGATATTTCACATTAAACTCATTCAGCACATGAGAACAGCAAATTTACCATATTGGGTTTTATAGCAACTCCTTTGGTTATTGTGCCACTCTTCATAATGACATTCCCTCCCCCAATATGGCACCCTCCAAAACATTTTGTGCATAAATACCTTTTGTTCACTACTTGTCAGCATAAAAGCTATGCAGATTCTAATTAGCCACTGCATGTAAGCATTCGTTTCCCACATTACCAAAGGTATGGGCTATCTTTTCCACGACAAACATCTCAAAAACAGTAAAATGTTATTCTGCATGGCTGTCACATCCCACATACCTGGGGATATTTTATTTTTTTATTTCATGATACTTCAACCATTCTTTACTGCGTTCCTGAAACTTCTATTGTAACGTTGCCACCTAAATTGACCGGCCGTCCTGTAACTTTAAATATGGCCTAATGTTTATCCTCCACTTTGTCAAACTGTCAGGTTTCTTTTTGCTACTGTGTCACAGAATATCTGTTATCAAAACAAGAGAGAATATTCAGTCTCAACAGCTTTTCTTAATGAAACTACATTCGAAATGCAGCAGCATCAAATGAGATTCCTGTTCTTAAAATTAAAACAAAAACCAAGCTCTCTTAGCAATATTTTATTAGCAAGTTAAAATAATAAGACTAATAAGTTTAAAACTCTTTGAAGATTAAATATACATTCACAGAATAACATTTCATTTTAAAAAAGAAATGTTACAAATGTACTTTTGAGCCTTTTGATATGGCTGTGGGCTAATTTCTGGCCTGTTGCAAAAGAAGAACCAGGAACTGTAGCAATGCCTTGAATATAGCAGTGAACTGAAATGAAGGGAGTCTGACTTTGCAAGATATGTCTGAACTCTTTCGTATAGCTGCTTGAAGTAAAGATAAAAAGATATATACACCTAATTAGATATAAATAAGGAACACTGGACTCATATAGCTACCTATACTGTAATATAAATATACCACTCTATTCATATAATTCCTGAAAATGAAAGTGCAACGTGTAGTTGAAGCACTACTTCCACTTGTTACCAAATACCTGGAGAAAATGTTATACTCTATATGCATTTATTTATTTATTTAAAAGGAGCCTAGTGCATTTTTAAATCATAACTGTCTAAAGCAGACAAGTTATTTACACTGTTGGGATTTTGAGGCTGCTATGAAAAACCCCAACCATTCAAGGGACCACAATAACAAACGCTTTAAAAAAATCCCTCCCTGGGATGCAATGTAGTCCTTTTGATGGGAAGGACTGTCTTTCTCATTCGGCAGAAATAAATCCATTCATTTGATCATGTAGTCATTGAGGGCAATACAAAACAAACCAAGTGTGAGAAATTCTATGTGATGAAGTAAACAAAACAAAAAACCCTAAAAAAAAAAGAATGAAAAGAAAGAAAGAAGGGGAAAAAAAGGAGAGAGAAACCATTTCCATGACAAAAAGATTCTTTGTCCTTAATCTACACACCATATGCAAGCGTTTCTTTTTAGCATATCTCCTGTTCTAATCTAGGGTGACATGGCTACATATAGAAGTGTCTCTAAACAACACACACACACACACACACACAAAAAGCCCTCCTAGTTGAACAATTTTCTTCGATTTATTAACTCACAAGGAGTGCCACAATGAAGACAGTGAGGATCCCTCCTCCTCTTAACTTTTAAGAATGCTTTGTAAATTTTTACACCAAAGACCTTAAAATCTACCATGAATATAAAAAACCACACAATGCTGTGGGAAGGAGGGGTTCATATGGCAATCTGCTTCCATTAAAGTACTTTTTAACCCCCCAAAAGGGCTGTTAATATTAAAATATGTTTCACATTATTTTATCACTCAGGGAACTTGTTTCATTGCTATGGTGAGTTTTCACCCTCGCTTTTTGCATTTCTCTTTTTGGAGTCCTTTCAGGGAAAGGAAAGGGATATGTGTCGAAACACCAACCATTTCCCCCAATCTAACAGAGGCTTTAATCTTTACCAAAGCCAGCTCCTGTTACCCTAAATGTAAAAGCTGTAAAGTTTATTTTAAAACGGTTAACAATTCTTTTTGGGGGAGTCGCTTTCCCAAAATGGAACTCTTTTCTTTTCCTGAAGCACTGTTGTTGTTTGCTTTTCTTGGGTAAAGTTAAAGAAAAGAAGGCTGGATAAAGCATGTGTTGATAAGAAGAAGGGGAAAAAACCCACTCCAAAACAATGGTGACCTGGTTGGGCTAGAAATGCAAGTGATAAGTAACTGCAAGAGAGAGAAAGGGAGAACTTTCTTTGAGAAGACTTGTGCCTTCACCACTGGGAAAAAAGAAGTGCAACTTTTGAGGTTAAAAGGAAACCACATGCAGTTAAATAGTGTTTGAAACAATCCTCAGAAACAATGTGACTAGTGGCTACTACCACCAAACCCTGTTGAAATCAAACTTGGCATGTTTGGGGGTATTTTGGTCCTGCTTTGGCACCCAGAGGCCCCAATAAATCCCTCTCAGGACCTTGCTAGCAACTGAGGGCCCCCCTGAGATCCTATATAGAAACCCACACAAGAGGCAAGAGAGATTGGCCAGGGAAAGTGGGCTTGGGGCAACCTAAGGCTCAGGGACAAATGGGCCACCTCAGGCCTCCATAATAATTCCCAGTTCTTTCCCTGACATTAACAAGAAATCTCTCTTCCCTTAACCTGACCCCCCTCTCTTTATTTGGGGGACACACCACACCTTTCTCTGACCCCATAACCTCCCACCCAGAGGCCTCTTTCTCTGGAGGAAGGGCCCAGGTGTTGTGTAGTGTGTGTTGTGTGTCCTGGGAGTAGAGGAAGAAACAAACAAAACCTTTCCCAGACCTCTGGGCCTCCCTAATCTTTTTGCTTTGGGTGTCTGAGGGAAGAAAGTTGAGCCCCTGGCCTTTCAGGAGCCATCTTCCACTCCCCCACTTCTCCATCCCTTCCCTCTGGGAAATGGCCATTTTTCCACCTCAGGTGTTACTCAACCTGAGCGGGAAATGCCTCCATAATAGGCGGGTCGCATCTGCACTGCCGAATTAGTCTCTTTTGGCACCACTTTAACTGCCACGCGGCTCAATGCTGTGGGATTCTGGGAACTGTAGTTTGCGGAACTACAATTCCCAAAATGCCATAGCATTGCGCCGTGGCAAAGTGGGGCCAAAAGGGACCTTAATTCGGCAGCGCGGGTGCAGCGGAGTTTTAAACTTGGGACCAAAAACCAGCAGCAGGACTTTTTATGTGACTTTATTTTATTCCCCCCTTTTTCCCTCAGGGCCGAAGGAAGGAAGGAAGGAAGAAAGGAGGTGAAGAAAGGCCCTCCTGGGGCTTATTTATTGTTATTTGTGGTCAGGAGGGATGGAAGCCGCCGCTTCCCTGAGGGCCGCTTCCGGAGGATTCAAGGATTCAAACTCTGGGGAAATTGGGGAGCAGAGGAGGGCCTTCTTTCCCCTCCTTCATTCGTAGCCTTTTTTTTTTTTGCTTTGGAGAAAGAAGGGAAAAGACCAAGGCTGCATCCCCACTGGAGAAATCCTTGAGCCAGACAAGTGAAGCCACGACAAACTCCAACTCCCAGAATTCCATAGCATTCAGACAAAAAAGAGTCAAAGCGGTGCCAAACCGGCTTATTTCTCCCAGTGTGGATGCAGCTTCAAAAGCCCAACCCTGTTCGGGCGAGCACTGGACACAAAACTACACAGCGCAGAACTATATATATATATATATATATATATATCAAAGTTCCCAGGATTCCATAGCATGGAGCCCTGGCGGTTCAAGCGGCGTCAAACTGGATTCTTCCTGCAGTGTGAAGCTAAGCGGCTCCTTCCCCCCCAAAAAAAGACCCCCCAGACTGCGCTGTTCAACTTTAAACTTCCTTCTTTCCTTCTCCTGCGACTAAACTCTGGACCAGGAAACAAGCGCCAGCCGCACCCAGCCCCTAAAAAGAAGCCCCTCCCGCCCAGGCTCCCCTTACCTTGCTCCGAGGCCAGCTCCGCTTGCAGCTCCTCGTCCGACTTGAGATGCTGGGGCTTGGCTTGCTTGCGCCGAGACATGCTGCTAGCTGCGCCGTCGCTTTCCTCTGGCTTTTCGCAGAGACATCAGCGAGAGGAGGGAGCCGGGGCTGGCTGGGGGGGGGGGGGGTGGCTCGGGGGGGCCTTAGGGGGGGGGGGAGGGAGGGAGGTAAGGAGGTGGGGGTCCCAAAAGAGGCTTCAGACTCCCCCCAGCCCCAGCCCTTTTCTGCCCCTGGTCCAGCAGGAGGACTTGGAAGGCGAGCAGCGGAGGGGACGCGGCGGGATTAGGAAGGCAGGAGGCAGCAGGAGGCTGGGGTCCTGGAGGAGCCGGGATTGGCGGGGCTCCAGGGGGGCTCGGGAGGCATCGATGCAAATGAGGGGGAGCGCCAGGCAATTAGGTGCCCCTCGGACCACTGCAGCCACACAACACACACACACACAACAACAACACCCAAGGACCGCTCTCTCTCTCTGTCTCTGTGTGTGTGTGTCTCTCTCTCTTGGCTCACTTTACGCAACAGAGGTGCCAGCGCTTCACTGCCGTCATCTCCGTGGCTGTCCTTTCCTCTTCCTTTCCTCTCTTGCCTTTTCTTCTCCTCCTCCTTCTTCCTCCCGTCCTTTCCCCCCCTTTTTTTTCTTTTCTCTTCCTCCAAATTTCGAAGACTCAGCCCCTATTATTGTTATTATTATTATTATTATTGTCCTTCAGGTTTCCTCTCCGAACAGAAGTTAGTCTGGGCGGCGCTTCCTTTCCTCCTCCATCGGGAGGAGTTGCGAAGAGCAACAACAACAACAACAACACAAAGCTAAAAAAGGAGGAAAGGGGGGAGAAAGAAAAACTTTGGCTGGCTTTCCGTCGCCTTGTTCTTTCCGCAGGCTCTTGCGCTTCTCCTTCCCAAGACTCTTCTCCTCCCTTCTTTGTTTTGCTGCCTCTTTTCTCTCTCTCTCTTCCAGGAGGAGAGCTGTCGGTGCCTCCGCTTCTTCGGCTCACTTCCTGTCCTCCTGGAGTCGGAAGTTTTCTTCCTCCTCGCTCCTTTCTCTCATTCTCTCTCTCTCTCTCTCTTCTGAGGCAGGTTGCAGGGAGACTTTTCCCAGGGTTTGTGGGTTTGGGGAGGGGATGGAGAAAGAGAAAGGCTCTCCTTTTCGGTGCCACTCCTCCTCCTCCTCTTCTCCACTTGTCCGGACTCTCCCTTCTCCGCTCGGGTCCCGCTTTTGTTTGGAGAGGGAGAGGCAACCGCTGGGGGGGAGGAAAGAAGGAAGGAAGGAGGGAAGGAAGGAAGGAAGCAGAGAGACAGAGAGAGAGAGAGTGAAAAACCTCCGACGACCCCCAGCCAGGCTTTGAGGGGGGTGTGGTGCTGGTGGTGGGCGAAGGGGATGGTGGGGGGGACTGGCTGGCTGGCTGTTTGGGGGGGGCAGGAGGGAAGGAGGAGGAGAGGAGGGTATTCCCTCGCCGCCAACGCCTCCTCCTCCTCCTCCTCCTTCACCACTTTCCCCGCCGCTCCCACAAAATCTGGATTGGGTGGGAGAGCGGCTTGGCACCCGGGCGCTCGCCAATCGATGGTGCCTCCTCCTCCTCCTCCTCCTCTTGCCTTGCGCTGGGAAAAGGAGGAATCCGCGCAGCCAGGGAGGCGCTACTACTTTCGCCCAGAAGAAACTTTCAAGTTTGGGAGCAGCCTCGCTTCCTCCTCCTCCTCTTTCTCCGCCCTTTTCTTCCTCCTTTTCGTCTTCTTCCTCCTCTTCTTCTCTTTCTGCCCCTCCCTCCCCTTTTTCCTTCTCTTCCCTTTCTTCTTCTCCCTTCTCCTCCCTTTCTTCTTCTTCTTCTTTCTTCCCCTCTTCTTCTTCCTCCTCCACCTCCTCCTCCTCCTCTTCTTCTTCTTCCTCTTCTTCCTTTTCCTCTTCCTCCTCTTCCTCCCTCTCCTCCGGATAATCAGCTCCAGGCCGACCCCGAGCGTCTCTCAGCAAACACTCCTTCCCAACATGTTTTCCCCCTCCCTTCCTTGACCCGCTTGCCTTCTCCCTCTCTCTCTTTCCCCCATTTCCCTTCCTTCCTTCCTTCCTTCCTTCCCAAGGTGACTGTGTAGAAGGAGTCCGCACCCCCTTCCCATCCCCACCGGTTCTCAACGTGGAAGTGTGCAACTCAGCCACAAGTGGCTTCCCCCGCTCTCCTGCTTCTTCCCTGGCGCTTGGAAGAAGGAGGACCCCTCTCCGCTTTCCCCTTCTGCTCGATGGGCATCTCTAGCCTTCTCTCTCCCCTGTTTGGAGGTTTGGGGGCTCCTCTTTCCCCCCTCTTTCCCCAGCGGCCTTGGCCTGAGCCATGGGTGGCTCTGGGGTCCCTTTCCCCTCCGGGCTCCCTCCGGCCATGGCCTTCCTTCTTTCCAGCCGGCCTTTGGCCCCCGAGGGGGGCGACTCCGCTCGCCTTCCCCAAAGGGCTCGGTCGGGGAGCCTGTCGGAGGTCAGGAGCCCTCCTGGCAAGAGGGCAAAGGGGGCCGGAGTGGGGAGAAGAGGGAGAGAAGAGGGGTTTCCTAAGCATCCCCTCCCCCAAAAGTCCGATCCATCCTCTTCTTCTTTCAAGAGAGCTTCTCCCTCCAGGAAAGCGTCCACTTGGCTTTTCTTTCGCAGCCAGCCTCCTTGTTTCACCACAGAGAGCATCATCTCCAGCAGGATGCTCCCGCTCCTTTCCTTCCCGTTTGTGGAGAAACAAAGTAAACACAGCCAGCCCCGTTAAAAGCAATCCGCTGTAATTTAAGAAAAAGAAATGCAGCATTTTCTCCCCCGGATCGGGCTTGAAACCCAAACCCAGAAACAGAAGGGAGGTCTGAGCCCAAACACATCTGCTTGGAGCCTTTATTTTTAATTCACAGGAGGACGCCTGGTTTTTGCTTTTGCTTTTTGGTCCTTGCTGTTGGTTGATTTGGGACTTTCTGTTCTTGGTGGCTTTTCGAACTACTCTCTAGTGAGCTTCAAAAAGACCTGAAAGTTTGGAGGGCCAGCATCAGGTGGATCGCTTGGGCTCCGAAAGAAGGCTGGAGAGTTGTTGTTTTTCGGGGTGGGTGAGGGAAAAAGGAGGGGAGGAAGACACAACTCAGCGACTACGAGGGCTTTGGGGCGGATTCCCACCCCAGCCCCATTTCCCAAATTAGCCCTTTTCAATCCCTGTCTGTGGAAAGAAAAAGAAAAGGAAAGGAAAGGGGGGAAAGGAACGCGTTTGGGTGAAACGCGCGTTACACCAGCGGCGCAATGCGGCGTTAAATACAATAATTTATTGTCAACTCCTTCGAAGTTATTTAGTTATTTAGCCTGACTGGGATCTTAAGCACGTTTCACTTGGAAGTAAAAGGCCCATTCAACAAGACTCATCCACCGACTCAATCATTTTTATTATTCATAATAGTAATTATTAATATTTTGGCTTCTTTATTTTTTAAAAACTCCTTCCGAGGTTTCTCTTCCCAGTTATTTCAGCCCAGTTTCAATATTTCTATTTCCGTTTCGATCCAGTTACCGCCACAAATTTTGCCGCCCCCAGATTTCAATGCATCATCGTCCTTAAAATAACAATAATAATAATAATAATAATAATAATTAGTGTGTCGCCTGGACGGGAGTTAAGAAGCTGTTCTTTTTTTGGGGGGGGGGGGATCGCCCAAATTTGTGAAAAAAAAAGAGAAAAAAGAGTGAAAAAGCGGGAGTTTGAGAGGCAGAGAAAAAAAGCTCTCCATGAGGAAATAAAAACATTAAAGGGTGTGTGTAATGTGTGTGTCTAGCACAATAACAAAAGTGTGTCTCTGTGTATATACACGAGTGCGGAGGCACTTTTGAATGTTTCATGACCAACCGGCTGAAAGAAGCTGTCCTGGCCAGATTGGTATCTCCGACATTTGCTCAGCCTAAGATTAAGAACTCGCGTCTTTCTCCGTCTCGTCTGAAAAGGCGCCCACTCCCGTGTTAATTCTGAGGAGAGGCCACTGAGTGACTCCTGAAACTTCTTGCGCTGCCTCTTGAGAGACTAACCCCCCCAATTGTCCTCCCTCCATCCCTCGGATCCGATGGAAGTGGGTCACCCTCCAGGGAATTGACGGGAAGCGTCTCCCACCGCCTTCATTTACTTCAAAGCCCCCTCCCCAAATCCTGACACTTGTCACACACGGCAGCGACAAACTTTTCTGCTTGTTGTACGCCTCCAAATCATTTCCGACACAGGGCCACCTTTTTTTTTTTTTTGGCAAGGTTTCTCTAGAGGGGGATTTTTCCACGGCTTTTATTTATAAGATTTGTTCAGATTCGGCTCTGAGGCTGAGAGAGTGTGGCTGCATCCACACTGGAGGAATAACGCGGTTTGGCACCGCTTTAACTGTCTTGGCTCAAGGCTATGGAATTCTGGGAGTTGGAGTTTGTTGTGGGCTCCGCTCTGGACCCCACAACAAACTCCAACTCCCAGAATTCCATAGCCTTGAGCCAGAAAGGGTTAAAAACAATAACAACGACACCCCACAGGTTCTGAAGAATGGAAGCTGACCAGTCTTAGATGAATATTCGCCTTCCTCTTTATCTCACACACATTACAAACACTCTTTTTTTTGAAAGGGAACTTTGCGCTAGTCGTGGCTTGAATCCTGAAACCGAACCAGAGGAAGCCCAAATGTCTCCCACTCGGAACGAAGACTTCGGAGTGAATATCTCGTGCGTGGTTGACAGGAGAGATGTGTGTGTGTGTGTGTAGGCACCTCTCTCTCTCTCTGGGTATATATGTGTGTGTGTGTGTATTATAGATAGATAGATAGATAGATAGATAGATAGATAGATAGATAGATAACTTCTCTCTCTCTCTCTAGATATCGTATAAAGGTGTGTGTGTGTGTATATGTATAGGGATAGAGGGGGGCAGCCTCTCTCTCTGGGTATATATATATGCGTGTGTGTGTGTGTGTGTGTATTATATAGGCAACCTCTCTCTCTCTCTCTCTCTCTCTCTCTCTCTCTCTCTCTCTCTCTGTGTATATATATAGGTAGGTATGTGTAAGGTTGCCAGATCCCTCAGCCTCCGCGTTCGGGGATCCTTCACACGCCCCTCTTCCTCCTCAAAAACCTAAAACCTTTTTAACACGAAAGGGAAGGCAGGGGGAGGGGGGCTGAGGAAGAAGCTTCGTCAACCCCAAACTTGCTTTCCTCCCCCCCTCCCCTCCTCCTCCTCCTCCTCCTGCAATTAAACCTAATTTGTTAATTGTCCTTCCCTTCCAAAATGGTGCTTCTTCTTTTCTCCCCAGGCCCCCTTCTTCATCTGCGAAGAAGACACGTAGTCATTTTGTCTGCTTAATAATAATATTTTACCAATTAGTCCTGTACTTTATGAGAACATGAATGAGAGAGAGAGAGAGAGAGAGAATTAAGCGTCTCCCTCGCCTTTGTATCAGAGAGAAGTGGAGTTGGGGGGGGGGCTGATCTGTAAGATTGATTTCTCTTGGGGGGGGGGAAGTAAGGGTGAAAAGGTTTGCTCTTTCGTGTGTATATGTGCCTATCTTCCCCTCCAGTTTGGCAGTCCCAGCCCAGAGGCTCACGTGTGCAGAAAGTGGCTTTCCCACTTCCCAGACGTGGGTGGGTTCCCCCTCCCTCTTAAACGTTTCTCCTTCTTGGAAGTGTGTGTGGCCGCACATCCCTTACACAGCCTTGGATGCATACCGTCTTTCTCTCTCTTTCCCCTCTTTTCCTATTCCAACCCTGGCTTTCCTCTCCCCATCTTCCCCTTGCCTCGCCTTTCCTTTGGGAAAGCTTCGAGTTTTCCCAAATACAGTTGTAAAAGACAGACAGATACACACACACACACCGGATTTGTGCGAGTGGGAGGAAGGGCTCCCTTTTCGGAAGTCAAATTAGTTTGCACTCGGGAGGAGATATGACTAG
>NC_056525.1:178730651-178774491 GCF_019175285.1 Sceloporus undulatus
ATTATTATTATTATTATTATTATTATTATTATTATTATTATTATTATTATTGCTAAGGAGAAGGTAATTGATAGCACCACCTGCCACTCCGGAGCAATCAGGATGATAAATGTTTCCATCAGAGGGGAAATCTCTGCTTGGTCTCCCACAGCCTAATCCAAACAGCATGTCAAATGTCAATTATAAAGATGTTTCCTTTCGGTTACATTTTTGGGGGGAGGCAAGGTGGGGGGGGGATGGAGAAGGAGGACGAGGAGGAGAGGAAGACAGCCATCGCCTCCATCCTCAGCGTTGAGGGTTTTCTAACTCCTGCCTTTCCCTTCTCAGTCCATTTCCCTCTATCCATAATAATAGTAATAATACCCTCGAAAGTTCCCAGACTAAAACCACAGGTAAGAAAGAGGCCGTCTTTGGACTCATTAGTCTCCCAATGAACCTGATTATTATAAGAACAATCCAGACGAGGCTGTCCTGAGATCGTTGGGATCCGTAGATCCCTTAATACAAAGATTATTGGCGAGGAAAGGAGGACCGTGGCCAGCCAGTCTCTGTCCAGAGAGTCGTACAGACAAGAGATGCCTGGTGACCATCTGCCTGAAGCCATATTGGATGAGAGCTAAGACCCGACGCCTTTCAATCACTGGACAGTAGTGTGTCTTTTCAAGGAGTTGTGCTGCAGGATTGCAGCTTTGCGTACTGTAGTAGTAGTAGTAGTAGTAGTAGTAGTAATAATAATAATATCAGAGAGGAGGGTTAAAAAGTGTGGACGTATTCCCCCATCCTTGTCATAGTTTGCGTTAGGAAACGCACAGACGTGAATAATGCGACGCAGAGGCGTTATAAAGGGGCACATAAGCCATCCATGTATTTGCATTGATTCATTCTCTCTCTCTCACATACACAGACACACACACAGATCTTCACCCCCTCCCCTTTTTCTCTAGGAACAAACGCATAGGTTTGTCCATCTGTTTGTAAACTGCAATATTTTTCTAGTATTTCCTCATTTATGAGAGTGAGTCGCTGCGCCTTCATATAGGAAAAGTTCGCCTCCCTTCTCTGCTGCAGATACGCCTTTTTATTATTTAAAAGAGGATTATTATTAGCTGGTATTAATAGATGCACAGGCCTCAAAAAGACGAAATCAGCTATTGATAATTGCAAGAAGACTACGGCCGCGACTGTATCGATCGGCTTGTCCCTTATTCCCCTGGTATGGGAGAGATAAGAAGACACACTCTTTAGTGCAATATAATTTCTTTTGACCTATCTGCTTGCTACAGACTTATGATGAATAGCCGGAGTGGTTAAAGTCCTTTATCACGAAAGTTGCCCCTTGATATAATATTGATTCTTTATAACTAGCTCCAAACACAAAAAATCAAACTGTCCACTTGGCCATCATCATCATCAATATCATCACAAAAGGCTCCGGAATAAAGATCAGCCGAGGACGGAGCCCGCTTGCCTATATAATCTGTCCTCCTAATCTTTATTTGCTGATGATGAAAAAAAGGAAAGAGGGAGGAAGACAGGGAAGGGAAGAGGAGGAGGATTTGTGGGGAGGGAAGAAGAGAGAGTGTCATCTGAAGCAATAATAATAGCAATAATAATAACAATAAGATTAGGCACAAAACACCTTTTATAAAAAAAATAGCTTTTAAAAAAGGAGAAAATCATTGGGAGGGGCTGGAGGAGTATTAAAGAGCCTCCTTGGCTGCCTCCGCATTGTCAGAATAATCGGTTGACCCCGCTTTAACTGCGCGCTCAATGCTAGGGCACTGTGGGAATGTAGTTTGTTTGGTGCTCTGCACAAGCCCTAGCATTGAACCGCGGCAGTTAAAGCGGGGTCAAACGGATTTCCGACAATATGATGCGTACAAAACCTGATCGGGCGCCGTTCTTCCTTCAGATCTTCTAGATTCCCTTATCAAGATGGGATGCGTTTATATGAAGCCATCAATAATCTCTTTGAGGTGACAGGTATACAGTGCAAGAGGCGGAGAGGGTCAAAGCCGAGCATTAGCTCTTATGGGGGAGAGGAGCCACAGAAAGACAAACACACACACTCCTCTCGGGGCTTGCCTTCTCTCCCTCCGCCCTCCGCCCTCCACACAACACGCAACACACTGACACACAACCTGGGCTTTTGCTGATGCGGCAGGAGCCGCAGCGCTGCCTTCTTCCCCAGGAATGACAGATCCGGGAGGGAAAGTGGAGGGGGAAAGTGGGCCAAGTTGGCCCCGATCCCTCTTGACACAGGCAGGAGTGGGAAAGGTTTCATCCCGGGTCAAGTGCCTGTGTGGACAAGGGGAGGCTCCCGTTGACCCTAAAGGGCCACTGGGGTGAAAGGATAGAGCCGGAGACCAGATCCTCTAATGTTTCATTCACTTCGGTCATCCGCCTGTATATTTTGAAGGGTATGTGTGTGTTGTGTGCCTGGTTTCCGACTTAGGGCGCACCTATCACTGGGTTTTCTTGGCAAGTTTCTTCGGAGGGGTGTTTGTCATTGCCATCCTCTGAGGCTGAGAGAGTGTGACTTGCCCAAAGGTCACCCAGTGGCGTTTCATGGCCGAGTCGGGATTCGAACCCTGGTCCCCAGAGTCAAAGTCCAACGCTTAAACCATGATTTAGGTCCAAAACACACTGCAGAAACGATCCAATTTGAGACCGCTTTAAATGACCTGGCTTAATGCTAGGGAGTTGCGTAGCTTTGTGAGACCTTTAGCCTTCTCTGTCGGAGAGCTCCGGTGCCACAATAAACGACAGTTCCCAGGATTCCCTAGCACTGAGCCAGGGCAGTTGAAGCAGTATATTTTGAAGTGTGTGTATGTTGTGTGCCTTCAAGTCGTTTCCGGCTTATTGTGAACCTATCATAGGGTTCTGGATTCTGGATGATTTCTGTAGTGTGTTTTGGACCTTGGAGTCGAGAGGTAAAGGCGCTATATATTACACACACACACACACACACACACACACACACACACGTACACACACACACGTACACACACAGCTTGTATAGTTGGGTGCCTCCAAATCATTTGTGACTTATGGTGACCCTAAGGCGAACATATCAGAGGAGTTTCTTGGACAGGTTTGTTCAGAGGAGGTTTCCCATTGCCTTCCCTTGAGGCTGAGAGAGTGTCACCTACCCAAAGGTCACCCAGTGGGTTTCATGGCTGACCTGGGAATCGAACCCTAGTCTCCAGAGTTGTATTCCAACACTCAAACCATTACTCTAGGATCCCTCCCATAGCCCCCTGAAAGTTAATCGCCAGCAACCACCAAATCTCAACTCCGCCATGGTCACAGTTACTCCGTCGCTGCATTTAGAAAGGTGCACCCACAATATAGAAACCACACACCACTCTAAGCGCCTCAGCTCCATCCTATGGAATCCTGGGAAGGAAGCCCCGCTGGAAAGCATTAAATGGATGAGGCCGGCAGCAGGGTGACCAGATGTGTCCTCCTTTTCAAAGACGTGCCCTCCATTTCTGACTTCTGACCAGGAGGCATTCCAAAAGGCGCTCCCTTTGGGCCTGACTCTGAAGCCTAAATTTGTTACAGGAGTGTTTTGAGCTTCTCTTTGGTCATCTCCTCCCTTTTCCTGCAATACTGTATAGAGAGATCTTGTAGCGCCTTGGAGACTGACTGAAAGAAAGAAGTTGGAAGCATGAGCTTTCCTTAGACTTCAGCCTCCTTCCCCAACTGCATCTGAGGAGCACAAACGACCCCCCCCCCACCAGTGATACCTTTATTGGCCAACCCAAATGCACACTATACTTGTTTGGCTTTTCGGTTGGCCAACAGAGGTGTCACTGATGGATTCTTTCTATCTATCTATCTATCTATCTATCTATCTATCTATCTATCTATCTATCTATCTATCTATCTATCTCTACCTTCCTTCCCTCCCTCCCTTCTCTTTTTTTCACCCAGGACTTCAGCTCATTAAGGGTCACAGAGATGGCTGCCATTAGACCTGCTGCTGCTGCTGTTGAAACAGTGGGAGTCTACTTGGCAAAGAGTAGCCCCCCCCCCAGCAGCTAACCTACTCTTTCCCTGTGAACTGGGAGAGCCTAATAGAATTACTCCTGATGCAAAAACATGGAGGCTCCTTGGGAAACCCATTGTCCTCTGACTACAAAGAGGTCTCTGGCCTCATAGGAATGGAGGAAGATTGGATTGAAATGCATATGGACTTTGAAAAGTTTCTCAATTTCCACAGGGCCAGGAGAAGGAGGAACCAGCCTGCAAGAGACGCCCTTAAAAAGCTCATGATGCCCATTTCTTTCTTTCAGTTAGTCTCAAAGGTGCTAAAGATCTCTCTACGTACTGATTCTACAGACTAACACGGCTATATCTTTTAATTCTACCATCTTAACTAAGGACAGAAACAACATAATGCAAACATCTTAATAACATCTCCAATTTTTCTCCTGTTTGGTTTGTGACATCTTGCCTGATGAAGAAGCCAATGGAGCTTTGAAAGCTTGCAACAAGTATATTGTACATTTCAGTTGGTCAATAAAGGCATCACTGTTTAAATGGCCAACACAGCTACCCCTGCATGTCTCCTCCCGAATAAGGGGTGCATCCATTGCAGAAAGAATGCAGTTTGACACCACTTTCACTGCCATGTTTCCATCCTACAGAATCCTGGGATAAGTAATTTTGTGAGGCACCAGAGGAATCTCTTTGTAAAACTACACATCTCAGGATTCCACAGGCTGGAGCTACAGCAGTTAAAGTGCTGTCAAACTGCAATATTTCTACAGTGGAGATGCACCCTGAGTCCTCCTTAAGTCCACTCTTCTCTAGGATGAATTCTAGAAATACTTAGCTCAAAGTCAGTTGATCAAGTCCTACAGAAGTTCTGAGGTTCTCCTACTTTGCAGTTTCAGAGAATTTGATCCAGAGCAACGGATTCACACTACAGGAAAAGAGATTCCACCTCAACATTAGGAAGGACTTCCTGACAGTAAGACAGTTCGATAGTGGAACATACTCCCCTGGAGTGTGGTGAAGTCTCCTTCTTTGGAGGTTTTTAAACAGAGGTTGAATGGCTATTTATCTGCCAGGAGTGCTCTGATTGTGTGTTCTTGCATGGCAGAGGGTTGTGGTCCCTTCCAGCTCTATGATTCTATGATCACCCAGCTGTAGGACTTGTTTAACTTACTTTTCTATAGCTGTAGGACTCGGTTAACTCACTTTTGGGTAAGTATTTTTGGAATCCATCCTTGAGAAGGAGAAAATTGAAATAGTCAAAGAGTTCCCATACCTTGGATCAAACATTGACCAGAATGAAGACTGCAGCCAAGAAATCAGAAGAAGTCTAGGATTGGGAGGGGCAGCCATGAAAAAATTAGACAAGATCCTAAAGTGCAAAGACATAGCTCTGAATACTAAAGTAAGGATTGTCCAAGCCATTGTCATCACCATGTACGGATGTGAGAGCTGGACTGTGAAGAAAGCGAATAGAAAGAAAACATTTGAGATGTAGTGTTGGAGAAGAGTGCTGAGAATAGCATGGATGGCCAAGAAGAAAAACAATTGGGTCCTAGAACAGATCAAGCCAGAACTCCTCTTGCAAGCCAGGATAACTAAACTGAGGTTGTTGTACTTTGGCCACATTATGAGAAGACATGAACTATTAGAAAAGACAATGGTGCTAGGAAAGGTAGAAGGCAGGAGGAAGAGAGGAAGACCACATATCAGATGGCTAGACTCGATGTGGGAGGCCATAGACCTGAGCCTGGAAGATCTGAGCAGAATGGTGAACAGGAGGTCTTGGAGATGTCTCATCCATAGGGTCAACATGAGTTGAGATGGACTTCAGGGCAGTTAACAACAACCAAAACATTTCCAGAAGTGGAAGAATAAAGCAGAAGTAGCTCTTGGGCAAGGCCCTCAGAGCTACTGAGGCTTCCCTTCCAAGGCCCTTCTAATTTCATATAATGCAAATGTGTTGATGTTCTCTGAGGAATTCTGGGAGTATTGTAGTTTTGTGAGACATTTAGCCTTCTCTTTCAGGGAGCTCTGCTGCCACAACAAACTACAGTTCCCAAAATTCCATAGCATTGAGCCATGGCAGTTAAAGTGGTGTCAAACTGGATTATTTCTGCAGTGTGGATGCAGCCTGCGTAATCTGTCCTGAGTTTGTTGCTAAACCAAAACTTCCTAAACATGTACATAGGTCCCATGGCATTTAGCAGGACCTCCTAGTGAATTCATTTGAGTTCATACAAGGTCTGACGCTGACAAAAATCATAAGATAAAGTGCTTCGGCTGAAGAAGTTTCTGTGAATACATGCCTGATAGTTTCAAGTTTTGATGTGAAAGAAGAATGGATGTGTCTGAACAGATTCTGTGCATTGCCATTTGACTATGAAACAGATATATCCTCAATTTAAAACAAATGTACAGCCTAAATACCTTAAAAGCATCAGATCCTGTCTAATCTTGGAAGCAAAGGAGGGTCAGCCCTGGTTAGTACTTGGATGGGAGATTGCCAACAAATACCAGGTGTTGCAGGCTATATTTAAGAGGAAGGAACTGGCTAAAGCAATTTTGAGCATACTTTGGCTAAGACATTTCATGGGGTCACCATATGTCAACAAGCAACTTGAAGGCACATGTTAAAAATAAAGTATAATTTCCAAATATATTATAATTTAATCTGCAAATTTATTGAATGATTGTTGATTCTAAGATTACTTTCCCTGAAAGCTAGCATGGTGAAATTTAAAGGTCCTGTCATCCTGCATGTTACACATGAACCATCAGAACGCACTAGAGGGGGGATTCATGAAGGAATCAACAGTGGACAAGCTCACTCCATATTCTATGTGACATCCTTTCTGTTATTTAAATATGGCTAAATACCTAAAGTCACTCCGATCTTGGAAGCATAGCAGGGCTGGAAGCATAGTGGGGTCAGCCGTAGTTCGTACTTGAATGGGAGAACTCCAATGAATGCCAGGAAGGTACTGAGAAAATCACCTCTGAGTGTTCCTTGCCAAATATAATGAACAACAACAAAAACCCTATGAAATTCGATTAAGAAGGTGTAACCACCTCTGAGTATTCCTTGCCTAAATAAATCCTATGAAATTCATATGGTTGCTGTAAGTCGACAGGCTTGCACACACAGACAGAATTTTTTCAGTACCTGAGCAGTGTTTGAGAACAAGAACGGAAAGGTCCTCCTGGCAGTTGGTACTCAGATGAAGCTCATCAAGTTGTGGTGGGTGCTTTTTGTTCAAAAACAGTGGGATTTCTCTCCTATGACCTAATCCTGCATGTGATTGAGTTTTGCAAACACATTCATGCTTCCCACGGGCAGAGCTACAGTATATAAGCTGATGTTACAAAGGTAATATAGATTAGAATAAATTCACCTTATCTTTTTTTGCAAAAAATAACATGTCAGCAGCAAGAACATCCCTTCATCAAATGACACAATATAATTTGATTAGTTAAATAAATAATCAGCTATGTTGAGACATATAGGTCACCTACTTGCAAATTAGATTACTCTGTTTACTTACAAGCAGCACCTTGATTAGTAAGTAAGCTCCTTCCCCTTCCCATTTCTTTCTTTTTTGTATCTTTCATCCTGGTTGGCTTAATTTTAATATTTATAGCAAGACTTAATTATCTCACTTATCCTGGATGTACCTTTTCTGGTGGTGACTGGCAAAATGTGTGTCTCTAGATCAGTGATTCTCAACCTTCCTAATGCTGCAACCCTTTAATACAGTTCCTCATGTTATGGTGACCCCCAACCATAAAATTGTGGTATCTCGGTTCCTAAGACCATCAGAAATATGTGTTTTCCGATGGTCTTAGGCGACCCCTGTGATAGGGTTGTTTGACCCCCAAAGGGGTTGAGACCCACAGGTTGAGAACCACTGCTCTAGATGCTGTTTGGAGAGCCACCATGGTGCAGTGGTCTGAGCATTGGACTATGACTCTGGAGACCTGTGTTCAAATCCCCACTCAACTGTGGAATTCACAGGCTGAGTTTGTGCAAGTTACACACTCCTAGCCTGAAAGGAAGGCAAAAGGACACCTCCTCTGAAGAATTCTTCTCAAGAAAACAACATGGTAGATTTGCCTTAGGGCCACCATAAGTTGGAAACAACTTGAAGACACACACACAACAACATGCGTCATTCCTGACTTATGATGACCCTATCATGGGGCTTTCTTGGCAAGATTTGTTCAGAGGAGGTTTGCCATTCCCTTCCCCTGAGGCTGAGAGCCTGCAACTTGCCCAGGGTCACCCAAGATGGAAATTGAACCCTGGTTTCCAGAACTGTAGCCCAACCACTATGTCACACTTGGCTCTCTAACACACTACAAATTGCAGGATTCCATGGTATGAAGCCATGACAGTTAAAGCGGTGTCAAATTGCACTGGTTCTGCAGTGTGGCAGCCGCTTAAGACAGAAAGCAGACAGGGGAAAGATGGCTTAGAGATAGGGAAAAGCTGTACTAGAGGTAGGATGGTCAGCCAGGGGCAAGAACTGAATAGGGTTTGAGGGAGTGGTGAATGATTAAATAGTTCAGGGGTTAATGTGTTGTTTGAATGTGTCATAATAAACTTCCATTTGTTTATTCTTTTCTACAACTGTGTCTAACTGTTTGTGTTAAGTTTTGATAGAGAGTCTGGTCATACTTACCACAGTGAATCCACAGAACAACACATCTATTGCCCATAGAGATCAGCTAGAGGTCCATGGGGCTGAGCAGACAGGCCAGCATAGCTGAGCCCATGCTAACCTGTGTCAGTCCCCTACTGAGAAGCCACCCCATTGCAACTGATGTGGGAACAGGGTGCCTGGCAGAATTCACATGGTCAATCAAAAAAAATAAAATAAATAAAAATAAAAAAATAAAAAATAAAAAAAAAATAAAAAAATAAGGTGGTGAGAAAAGGCTAAAATGCCTGGCAGCATTCACATGGTCAAGCAGAAAAATAAGGTGGTGAGAAAAGGCTAAAATGTTTCTATATTGAGTGCCTAGGTCTGTCTGATGTGGCTGTGAAAACCTCTTGTGGAAGCTGCCTTCTAGGGCCCCATTCTGGGAGAAAGGCAGTGTATAAGTAAATTAAAAAAATCTCATATTAATCATTCAAAGGGTCGAAATGGGATGTATGAAGAGTAACCACCATGATTGGAACCTCCAACATCTGGAGCTAGTTTGTGATGGTGGAGTTATACGTATTTAGGGATGATAGATTGGAACCTAAAGCATAGAACTTTCCTTCATTCTCACAGTAGCTGAGAATAGGGAAAGGCTTCCCAAGCCTCCAAAGCAAAGTGGAGCCTGTTCTTGCAGGAGCTTTTGTCCAGCATTGGATATTGTCCTTGATAAATAAGATACAAATTATAAAGAATTATGGACACTGGTGGAGTGGGGCAACAACAGTCACAGCAACAAAAATTATAAGCAGTGTTAATTCTGAAAGTTACCACCATGGATTCACTGGTGAGATAATTAGGCTCAGTTGAATAGAAATAGAAAGAAAGAATGGGATCTATACAGGAACTTTGATGAGACAAAGAAATGAGTTTCTTACCATGAAGAGTATGTATAGGCTTAATAAGGGCATTGGTAGACATAGTACAATCTCTTTTCTTTCACTAACACACTGGGAGAAATTCTAATGTGGAGAACAGTCCTTAGCAAGCTCTAAATGATAGATCAACCCAAAGTTTGGTGAGAGCTGTTCCAAACCATTTCTTTAGCTGTCATAAAAAGGTTGCAAATGCTTCAGGCCATTTGTGCTGCTGAAATAAATAGCACAGCGTAGGGTTGGGGCAGGACGGGGAATCTACCCTTGACACCACTTCTGCTTTTTAAGATCCTTGCTAGATGACAGAGAGTCAAAATGCATTTTTAAAAACAAAATTTGAACTGTTCATGATACAACTACACAGTTGTGCACTTTACTGAATGTGTATTCTGTGCTTTTGCTAATGTCACCTGACAACACTTTCATTCAAGGTAAAGCAACATGGCAGCAATAGTATTGACTTTCTGTTTTTCTGTCAGTGAAATGTATAAAATGCAGTGGGGTTTTTCATCCCCCCCGGACAAAATTTATAAAGTATCACCTCTGGATTGTGAGCATTTACTTAAATCGTGCAACAATGCTTTCATATTGTAGGCTTGACCATTACAGCAAAATCGTCACTGTTATTGAGATCAAAATCAATTGATCAGTCAATCATTCTGTCTGCTTTTCTCTCCTTTCACAGAAAATGAATTGCAGGACAAGCCAAGCTTTACCCTTTTTATCTGATGTGGAACAAGCATCTAGTTTTATTTTTTCCTTTATAAAGGTATTCATATGCACACTGGTATTTGTATGTTCATGTGTGTATGGGTGTGTGGCTTCTGAATCTATAACATTCTACTCTGACAGATGGATGGATTAGTAGAGATGGTTACTGCATATATGAGTTTTACATAAATGCATACACTTCCCCCCTTAATTCATTCACTTTGTTCCTTAAACACATATTTAACGTTTGACTTCAGGCCTACTTTGAAATGTGCATACTTATATTTGTTAGAATATTAATAGAAGATTTTGAGAGATTCTCAAGGCCTGACCAAGCTTACAAGCAGAGTACACCTTGGCTCGGAAAATTTACCTTTTGGAATAAAGTTCTCAGAATCCAACAGGGCACTGGTCATGCTGGCTGGGGGAATTCTGAGAGTTGTAGTCCAAACAATGAAATTTTCTAATGGTCTGTTCTGGTCTGGGTGCACAGAGACAGATGGCATGCTGTAATATGTCATGGAATTCAGTTTTCAGATGAGGTAGACTATGGATGCACCTATGCTGCAGAATTAATGAAGTTTGATACTGTTTTAAATGCCATAACTGAATGCTTTGGAATTCTGAGATTTGTAGGTTTGTGAGATATTTAGCTTTTTCTGTCAGAGAGCCCTGGTGCCATAACAAATTAAAAAATCCAGAATCCCAAAGCATTGAGCCATGGGAGTTAAAGTGGTGTCAAACTGTGTTATTTCTGCAGTGTGGCAGCAGTCTATAAGATGGAACAATATAAGGAAGAGCCTGTACAGACTGGCATTATATGCTGGTATGGGGGCAGAATGGGGGCATGATGTACCCACGCCGGCCACCTCCATGCTGCTCCCACGCTGGTGTAATTCCACACACCTAACTACACAGTGGGGGTTGACATGATGCTCCATTGGGCACAGTGTTTAAATGTGTGTCACAGTGGCTAGGATGCCCTTTTTGTGGCATGAAAACGAGCAACTTTTTGTGTCTTCTTTTTGTGCCACAAAAAGGCCAGATAGAGGCCATGGCATGTGATTACTGTGGCCCCAATCCAACAAGGAAAAGGGTGGCATGGAGCTGCCCCTTAGGGGCAGTCTGTTGAGCCCTGAAGTCTGCATTCAGAACATGAGGGCTTTATGGGTTTCACTCTGCCCTGATGCTCCTACCAGCCAGATCCTCAACAGATAAAATTTTAGTTTTTGCATGTGTGCATTTAATGTATGTATGAGGGGAAAATACCAAAGCATCCAGAATTTCCTTTTGTATGATGACGTCATGCTAGAAGCAGGCAATGGGCCAAATGTGTAGCTGATAGGGAGCATGGCAAGTGGAAATGGCTGGCAGGGGCACTGGAAGGAGGGCTAGGCAAATGCATATGACCCCGCAGTCCCCTCATACACTGGGTGACTCTGTGGGGATGGTAATGTGCACCCTTCCTTCTCAGTCTGAGAAGACAATGTGGATGGCAAAGCTGGTGGTGGAGAATGGCTTTAGGAACTCTATGTTGGAAACATATACAGTACAGTACCTGCTATGGAGTCCTACCCTGCTTATGAGCTTCTGTACAAAAACACAACTCTGCATTTTGCCCAGAGTTTGGAAGCATTGTCTTTTACGAATCCAACTTTCAACACTTTCCCAGCCAGTATGGGAGCTTCTGGGAAGTGTTGTCCAAAAATGTCTCTCTCCAAACTCTGGTTTTGCTGCCTCCAATTTTAGAAGTTATTTTCTTGAGCAACACAGATGTCTTCTACAGATATTATTTGTTTATCAATAAATTCCTTTTCCCAGATGATATTTGGAAATCCAGTTTGTAGAAACAAAGAATTTTCAGTAGCAGAGTCATAAAGTAGGATATGTTTTGGTGGCATACAGAGGCAGGAGCGAAGCTATAAATAAAAGCCTACTGTGCCAGGGGGATATTAAATTGGAGAGACATAGCCAGAGTAGCACATGCCTTTTGTGTCCCATTCAGTGATCCAAAAGGTGGGAATTTGTGTGCAATTTTATATGATCCCACCCCCGGATTTCAGATGTTACATTAAAAAATATTAATAGGGATTATAAACTAAACAATCAACCTGAGAGTGTTATTTTAAAAAAACAAATTGACTGAAATATTGTGAGTGAATATAATTGTAATGGAATCAGTGAAGTTGTATACAAGAATTGTGTTATTGTGCAACAGCTTTCTGCAAGTAGAGTTGGCCCTCCGCATTTTTGGCTTTAACTTTTGCTGATTTGATTATTCACGGATTTGATTAATATATTTTCTCCATGAATGTCTAGGTCCTTCAGTGCAACTCTGCCAAAAGTTGACCATAGAGTCACACTGGAGGACCTGGAGACTCTAGAGAAAACAAATTTGTAGGCCTTTGTAAGTCCTCCTGTGCAATTCTATGGTCAACTTCCCCTGGATGTTGCCCATAGAATTGCATTGGAAGACCTAGAGATTCCGAGAGAGGTGTTCTCTCAGGTGTAATTCTGGGAACTGTAGTATTGTGAGCATTTAGCCTTCTCTGTCAGAGAGCTCTGATGCTACAACAAACTACCCAGTGTGCCTTTAATTTATTTTTATTTGTAAAACAATTGTGGAGCTCTATTAGTGCAATTTAGTTTAAAAAAGAGAACAAAGAAAAGAAAAAGAGAAAGCAAGAAAAACAGCCTGCTTGAGAATAGCGAGGGGGAGAGGGGAGAGGAGGAGAACCATGCCCACTGAGGCCATGTGACTGCCCAGTATTGGAACTGCAATGACAGGGATGTTTTGCACCTGTACATTGATGAGAAATAGTGTGATTGGAGCTTGTTGACAAGTTTCCCCATCAATGAAAATGGATGTTGTAGCAACAGTTTGAAGGTGAAGCAGTAAGGAGACAGATCTGATGTAACGTTTCCTCACCACCTCACAATTCTTTCCTTTCTTCTTGACCCAGCACCCCTGTGGGTTTTTAAAAGTCAGTAGTGTGGATGGATGTTAAATCACAGGCCAAGTGGATAGTTAAACAAGAATAAAAGTTTATTTTAACACAGAATAGGCAAAGGTAACTTTGACATGAAGTGACATGTCTTCTTTTGTTGCATATATACAGGTCTGGTTTTAACTTTCTAATAATAACTCAGCCGCACAGACTATACTATCACTCAAGAAGTTATGTAACCCAAACCCCTCTTTCTGAGTCTGGTTACACTGAGTCTCTCCTCTCTAGACTCTCCAGAACTAATATTGTCCCTCTCTGGACCTAACAGACCCTTCCTTGGTCTATTATCAAACTACTGTTCCCTCAGTCTCTAATCCTATCTCTCCCACTGAATTCCAGCTTTATCCCTCAGGATTCCAAACCCTAACTGACCCAACCCAACTGCCAAGCAGAATCTTCAAACTCCTCAGCCAGCACCTGATTGGCTTAGGGTCTCTGGCTTCTAATTGGTTGGTTTGTGAGTGAGTTCGTCACAATGATGTCATGTGATAAATTCTGTATGGCCAGAGATGCTATTGTCCAACTTTAATTGCAGTCTAAAAGCCTTGTGTGGCAAACTGTTAACTCTTCCTACAGGCTGAAACTTGCTTCTCCTGCTGATTGCCAGTTAGATTGCCAGATGGCCCAATATCACCATATATGGGCTGACATCCAGTTGCTTAGACCCAGCTAGAGTAGACTCATTTAATCAATTGTTGAATGGTGAGCCAAGATGTAAGAAAAATCTAATGAATTAAATGATTCCATAGCATGTTCCGCACGCGGCAAAAGTACGTGCTTGGCACATACTAGGGTTAGGAAGGGGTGTCCTTTCCGGATTCCCCTAACCCTAGTACGTGCCGAGCACGTACAAAATGGCGACACCCATTCTACATGGGTGCCACCATCTTGACGTAGCAGACGCTTAGCATCTGCACATCTCGGTGCCATTATGACACTGCAAGTGCGCCAATGGCGCTTTGCGGCGTCATAATGGTGCCGCAAAAAGAAGCTGCTTTTTGCGGCTTCTTTTTGCTGCTCGGAGGAGTTGTGCGGTTTGTCCGCTGCAGCTCCTTCACGCAGCAAACACCGGCACCGGCAGACCGCCCTTTTGGGCGGTCTGTAAAGCGCCCAAGTTAGTAAGGACTGAAAAAGGATTTGGGCCATCGTCTGCCTATCTGTGCCTATATAACCCAGGGCCAGCCCAAAATATATTGCTGCTAAAGCAAAGGAGAGGATGGGATCCCACCCCATTCAATGTACAGATACTGACCACAGGGATAAGAGAGAAAAGAGTCACATAAATAAAATAAATATAATTTTTTTTTTATTTTTATACCGCCCTTCCATAGATCAGGGCGGTTGACAGCAAAATATCAAACAACATATACATCAGGGTTACAAACAATTACATACAAACAGAATAAAACCCCCGTTAGCCAGTCCTCTTTGCCACAGAAGAGGAAGGGAGGCCCACTGGACTTTAATCGGGGAATGCAAGCTGAAATAGAAAGGTTTTTAGGTCCTTTCTAAATGCCACAGGACCTGTCCTGTAGTTCCTAAGATGACCTGGTGGCTTGACTCTGTCTCCTCACTACCATTGATGTGAACTTGAACTGCTGTTGGGCACCAGAGCAAAGGGTGGCATTGGATTTGGAGCATCATGAAAAGGTAGCAGCCTATTTCTTATTAATTTGTTGTTACTGAATTCTTCCCATTGAGGAAGAAGAAAAATGTACTTGTGGCCTCAGGTTCCAAAGTAACTTGATTGGAGCCAGAGTGATGTAGTGCTTTGAGTGTTGGATTATGACTCTGGAGTTCATATTCCTGGTCTGCCATCAGAACCCACTGGTTAACCTTTGGTAAATCACACTCTTTCATCCCCAGAAGCAGCCCTCACTCTGGACAAATCTTGCTAAGATGACTCCATGATAGGGTTAGCATAAACTGGAAATGACTTGAAGGCTAGAACAAAATTATGGTATATAACATGATGTGGGGAGAGAGGGAGACCATCCTTTTCTTCTCTGATTCATCCTGAAAAATGTCATTTACCACTGCTTCCCACCCCTCAACCCTTGCCATCTGTGGCAACTGCCACACTCTCTCTAATGATAGTTTCAGTGCAAGCCACTGGATCTAAACAGGGCAATTGACATGTCTTGGATAACACTTCTATTGGATCCTGTAATTATTGAAGCTGCAAGACTTTCAGTCCTAATCCTTAAACTCCTGTGGTAGTACATTAGTGTCTGAACGGGAGTGCATTAACAGTTATTTCACTATGATTTTGAAAAGCACAACAGCATGTTGATATTGTAGGTAAACTAGTGTAAATGTTAAGGTTTACTTTTTTTTCTTTTGCCATGTAGAAGTATGTATGATCTTCAAATTGAATAAAACCGTTCTTACTAATGCGTAATAGTGATCATCAGTTTCAGTAGTATGTATTCTAAAAGATGTATTAATCTTATTTACATGTCTCTACAGATACTGAGCTATCCAAGCAAGAAACCCAACATTTTGGCATTAATAAAAACTTAACAGTACATTGCACTTTCAATGGTCAATAAAATAATAAAGATATGGGAATAAAATCCTTTCTCAGCCCTAGGGAACTCACTGATGAAATAATCTGCAAATAAGATTAAAAGATTTCAGTACCACTAGGATTGCCTCTCGTGACCTTAAATGTCATCCAAGTCAGATTTAATATGAGACACTGTATTTTTTTTCCTTTTATTAATCAGTCTTGCATAGTATAAGTATTGCATTTTATTATGATTCTGTACAAATGCTGTTGTTTGTGAATCAAATTTCCCTGTGTAAAATGCCTTATTTTTTCATGGTAGAAGCAGAGCCTGAGCTATAAAATAATAAATGCTCTACATGGGAGGAGGCTCTTGAGAGTAGATGGCTCTTTAATCCGACACACAAAGGCATAATAGGATGCAGCAGCAAGAAATCTGTTGTCAGACAAATTCATACTACAGAGAAAATGCACAGTCTTAACAATGAGAGTAATGACACCCAGGAGCAACTTTAGGTGTCTGATTCCCACAGCATTCAGGGGCCAAAACTTACACTTCTTGTCTCATGAACAATTGTGCTGAATTGGCAGTTGAAAGATGAATCTTGGAATTGTGGCCAAAACCTTTAAAATAAGTTTTGAACAGTTTTCTGGAGACACTAGGAATTACAATAAGTTTTTTTCCTGGACTGTATTAACTCAGACCATATGGTCATAAGAGGCTGGAATCAAATTGTGGAACTAGTCCACTTTATATATTCATGGGTCTACCTATACAGGTGGGGTGGGGTAAATAGCCCCTAAAGGGGTAAATAGGGGCTAGGATGCAAAACTGATTTTTTAAAATAACAAAGTATTATACTAGTGAAAAGAACTGAGGCCTTCTTTTTCCACCATACCTTCCATCCTCTGTTGCTATAGGCACTTTCTCTCCCTTCCTCTCACCTGACTCGATTTCCAGAGGTAAGCTGATCTGGGGAGAAAAAATGCTTGAATCAACAGAGCCAGGTGAGGTGAGGTGTGGGAAGCGTGGCAGGACTCAGGTCCCATCATATGCCACATTGTTTGTTATAAACATTACAGGCTACTATTGCCTTTGGTATCCACAGGGGTTTGGTTTCAGGATCCCCATGGATATCAAAATCTCTGGATGGTCAAGTCCTATCAAATATGATGACAGAGTAAAATATAAAATGAAAAAAATCAAGGTTTCCTTTTTGGAATTTATATACAGTGGGGCACTGATACCTGCTGAGGTTTGGTTCCAGGACTCCCTGTGGATACTACAATCCTTGGATGCTCTAGTACCATTAAGAACAGTGGCATAGTGAATAGTGTCCCTTATATAAAATGGCAAAAGCAAGGTTTGCTATTTGGAATTTATATAAAATGGCAAAATCAAGGTTTGCTTTTTGGAATGAATATTTTCAATCCATGGATGGTTGAATCTGTGGATACAAAAAATCTGTGGATACAAAACGCTGACTGTATTTTAAAAATATTTTCAGGCTGTGGATAGTTGAATTTGTGGATAAGGAATCTGTGGATATGGAGGGCCAATTGTATCTGTAAGGACAAGAGAAACGTCTGTGTTATGTCTAGTGTGACCCTGAAATCTTAGGGTTTTCATACCTGCCAAATAATGTTGTTCTTATTGCCCCAAGGTTATAGCACATGACTTAAAAGCAAAGTGCTCACAAAAATTCCTTCTTCATCTTTGGATTAGTAAGATTTCATATTTGGTCAACTGAGGCTGAAGGCAGAGCATGAGCCCAATTTGGAGAAGTTCTTCCAAGCCCAGCCTTCCATCCTCTGGACCATAATGGTTATCTATTAGCTTTGCCTGGGTTAATGAGAACATCTTCTTATTGCTGGAACAGGTACTAAATTTTTCTCTTGGCCACAAAATAGGAAGGTATTTCATGCAAAAGAGATAGATTAGCCCCATAGATGCTTAGGTACTGATAGTACGCCTCAAGTCTGAACAGGATACCCAAGTGTGAGATGTGGGCGGTTTACAGACCGCCAAATAGTACGTATACAATACGTACTAGGGTTAGGAAGGGGCGGTGCTTCCGCACCCCCCTAACCCTAGTACGTATTGAATACGTACAAGATGGCGGCGCCCTGTTCATACGGGCGCCGCCATCTTTACGTACTGGACGCACAGCGTCCAGATGTGTCGCGCTGCTTGTGACGTAGCGAGCGCGCCCCTGGCGCCTCGCTACGTCGCAAAAAAAAAAAAAAAAAAAGCTCCATTTTGGAGCTTCTTTTTTCGGTCCGCGTGGGAGTCGGGCCGTCTGAAGGCTCCGGCTCCCCCGCGGACCTACTGGCGGCGGCGGCAGACCGCCGCAAAGTGGCGGTCTGTACCCCGCCGTGGGCTACATCTACAGTGCACAATCAATGTAGTTTGATGGCACTTTAATAACCATGGCTCAGTGCTATGGAATTCTGAAATTTGTAGTTTTGTGATATATTTAGCCTTCTCTGTCTGAGAGCTCTGGTGCCCCAACAAACTACAATTCCTGGATTCCATGACATTGAGCCACGACAGTTAAAGCATTATCAAACTGCATTAATTCTGCAGTGTGGCAGCAGCTGTAGTAGCTTCTTCAAAAATATGTCTTATCCCATTATTGTTCTTTTTCTTCTTGTTCTCTTGTGAGCGGAAAAATAATAATAATAAAATAAGCTAAGGTGTGATGAGTGGGACATCTTAAAGCCACCCATCTTCATACATCACATTGAATCAGAATGATTCCCTTGAAATAGCCTGAAGCAGAGACAAAGAAAGCAGCTGTCTAGCAGTGTTTGCAAACTGGAGCTTGGTGATTCTGTGAAGACACCATCCCAGTCTGTTTCATGGGGGCATGATAAATGCCTTTGTTCTGGGTTGTGCTCCAAATCAGGTAGCAATCCTTCTCTAAGGTGAATTTCTGGTTGTAAGCCCAATTTGGCTGCTTAGTCTTTCTCCTCAGCTGGCCTAGCATGCCACACTGGCAACTACCTCCTGTTTCTGCCATCTTCCTTCCTACGTCTTCCAACCAACGTCACTATTGCTGCCAGCCCTACACACCCTCAGCATAAACAGTACTCTTTACAGTAAAAACGTAGCAGTGTTACATGTTTTCTTTACATTTTGAAACTGATTTCAGTAGCCTCTTGTAACATGTAACAGGTTACCGGCAGCAAACACTACAGTTTTGGACACTAATATTTCTGTTGATGCAGTCTGCAACTGCTTTTGCCTTTTGAATGGCTGTATCTCAAAATGTCAAGGAGCTTGGAGGACTTACATGATCTTTGTCCCTTCGATTGTTTGCTTTTTAACCCTTAGGAATAGTCTAGCTTGGTCAGGCCTGGTATGGAATGATCTCCTTCAGAAGTAGCAAAATAACTCGCCTTTTCATCTTCTAGGGAATAAAAACAAGTTTAGGATTCAAGGCAGCTTTGTTGCTGCTGTGTGCCTTCAAATCATTGCTGATTTATGGTGACCCTAAGGTGAACAGGGGGGTTTGCCACTGCCATCCTCTGAGACTGAGAGTGTGAGTTGCCCATGGGTTTTGAACCCTGGTCTCCCAGTGTCCTGGTCCAACGCTCAAATCATTACACCATGCTGGCCCCCAGACAAACATACAGTACTGCAAAGGTTTTCCCCCTTGGGCTAACATATACTCTTCCAGGGCTCACTAGGGGTGGAGGAGGAGCTGGTACAAATTACCAGTACCAAATGGATCCTTAGACATTTTGGTATGTAGTAAAATAGCCTCAGCATATACTAATCCCAACAACCTCATGAGTCCTAGTAGACCACAAGTTGAACATAAGTCAACAATGTGATGCAGCAGCACTGGCCCTCACCAAGGCAGCTTACAAACAATTAAAAACATGTAGTTAAAAGTTCACAGAACATAACATTTTTTATAAAAAAAATCCTAATATCATACAATTAAAATCAGTTAAAAACCTAAACTGTTGGGAAAAAAGTCCAACATGCTATACAGTTCCCCCTAAAAATATCATTTCTTAAAAATTTGCTGGAATAAAAAGTTTTTTCAATGCTTGTGGAAAAATAGTAAGGAGGGTACCAGTCTAGCCTCTCTGGGAGACTGAGGAGACAGAAGGGAAAATCCAGATTGCCTCCAGAATTTCCTGAATTGTGGGGACCACCTGCTGTCCACATAGCCTGCTCCCCCAATGGGCTGAATGACCATGGGCATTCTGCGTCAAGCTGCACATGAGTGATACACCACCTGTACAGTGCATTGGCACACTCAGTGACATATTAGCAAAGCCCAATCATGGAGGCTCCCATACATGCCCTCTTTCCCCCCTTTCTCCATGGCCCTCTGTTAGGCTGTCTAGTTTGTTTATGTTTTCATTACATCCCTTGCATTCTTTTCAACCTGCCATGTTTATTGTAATTTTGCTTCATGGGGTGTGTGACGGCTTGATGGTGCAGCTGGCCACTCATGTGCCTGTATGTTTGACACTATGTGAGCAATAGTGCTGGCAGCTGCATCTCAGTTGGCCCAGGGCACATGTTCCAGACCATTTTGGTAAGCTGCCTGGGCTTTCCTGCATTCCTGCATTCGTGTCATGCTGTTTATATGCCAGTGTGTTGGCATGGAACAAATGGGGATTACAGTGGGCCCTCACATTTGATGGGGTTAGGAGCACAGGTCCCCTGTGAAAGTGAAAAAACTGCAAATTACAAAACAACAACAACAACAAAATAACCACACTTTTTTTTTACCTGAGAGAACCTCTCTCTAGGAACCTCTAGGTTTTCCAGCATATGCTAAAAGTTGACCATAGAATTGACCTGGCATGGCTACAAATGCCTAGAGAAGTGCTCTTTCTAGCAATCTGTAGTTTCTCTAGTGTGACTTCTGGCTGGGTCATATTGGAGGACCTAGAGATTTCTGCAGAGAATATATTAATCAAATCTGTGAATAATCAAATCCAAAAAGGTCAAAGGCCCAAATGTGGAGGGCCAACTGTATTTTGGTCCAGTTTTTAGCTCTGAAGCATAGCTTCATTCAGTTTTCCTTCCATTTCAGCCTCATGCATCATATAAACATTTCAAACTGGCTTCCGGGCGGGTCACGGGGTTGAGACGGCCATGGTCGCCTTGGTCGATGATCTCCGTCTGAGTGCTGACCGGGGAAGCGTGTCCCTGTTGGTGCTCTTGGACATCTCAGCGGCTTTCGATACCATAGACCATGGTATCCTTCTGGGACGCCTGGCTGAGGTGGGAATCGGGGGCACTGTGCTCCAGTGGTTCCGGTCCTACCTCTCTGGGAGGTCCCAGATGGTGCAGCTGGGGGACATGTGCTCCGACGAGAGGCCCCTTAAAACCGGGGTCCCTCAAGGAGCCATTCTGTCTCCCATGCTATTTAACATTTACATGAAACCGCTGGGAGAGATCATCCGGAGACATGGGGCGCGGGGTTATCAGTACGCTGATGACACCCAGATTATTTTCTCTATGTCTCCGACTGATGCAGTGACCGGGGATGGCGTCTCTCCTCTCGAGGCCTGTCTGGAGTCAGTAATGGACTGGATGAGGAAAAACCGACTCAAGCTGAATCCAGAGAAAACGGAGGTACTAGTGATAGGTTCCCCCGGTCCAGGAATGGCTGTGGTTCCACCTGTCCTAAACGGGGTCACGCTCCCTGCGAAGGACTCTGTGCGCAGTCTGGGAGTGCTTCTTGATTCGTCGCTTCATCTGACTGCTCAGGTGAATGCGACGGTCAAGAGCACCTGTTACCAGCTTCGGCTGATTCGCCAGCTGCGCCCATATCTGGACCGGAGGGACCTAGAAACTGTGGTACATGCTCTGGTAACTTCGAGATTGGACTTCTGCAATGCACTCTACATGGGGCAACCCTTATACCAAACTCGGAAGCTTCAAATGGTACAGAATATGGCAGCCCGGCTGGTCACTGGTGCGTCCAGGACCAGCCACATAACACCTGTACTTAAAGATCTTCACTGGCTGCCCGTTCGCTTCCGAGCTCAATATAAGGTGTTGGTTATCACCTATAAAGCCCTAAATGGCTTGGGCCCAGGATTCCTAAAGGACCGCCTCTCCCCATACAATCCGCCTCGCACCCTCAGAACGTCTGGGCAGCAATTGCTGAAGGTGCCTGGGGCCAAGCTTGCTTCTACGTCTAGAAGGGCCTTTTCTATAGCTGCCCCAGCCCTTTGGAACACGCTGCCCACTGAGCTCCGCTCATCTACCACCCTGGCCCAATTTAGGAAGGATCTTAAGACCTTCCTATTCAAGCAGGCATTCCCCGATTAAGATCCTGTGGGCCTCCCCTCCTCTTCCGTGGCCATGAGGATGGGCGACGGGGCTTTTATTCCTGTTTTTAGTTTTATTGTATTGTGTTTGATGTTTATTGTTTTTAATTGTATTTGTGTGCATTCGTTGCACTTTTGTAAGCCGCCCTGATCTTCCTGGAAGGGCGGGATAAAAATAAAGATTTTATTTATTATTATTTATTTAAAGTCCAAGTCAGGTTGAAACTGCTTCTTTTTGTCACTGCAGACAATCCCTGGGAAGGAGTTCCAGAGTCTGGGAGCAACCATGGAAAAGGTCTTAAAACATGGGCCTTCTCCATGGATGAAAATAACCTGGATATGAAATGTTTTACTAGCATTCTGAATTGTCCAGAAATGGACAGGCAGTCAGTGGAGCTATTGCAACAATGGAGTTGTGGATTTTCTGTTGCCAGCTTTGGTTAACAATTTGGCTGCAGTTCTTTTGACTGAAGTTTATAGACACTCTTCAAAGTTAGAATAGGTTAGATTAAATTGATTTATATGACAGAATTTTACTGTGGGCTCTTAATAAAGATGTGGCTTGATTGAACCCCAATTAAACTTGTCCTGCTTTGATGATGATGATGATGATGATGTGTGTGTGTATGTGTGGTGGGAATACACTATTTCTATAGCATCAACTGTATGTCCTGTTTTATAATAAATGATTGTCTTTTGCATTTAAGAATAGGATCTGGGCAGGATTCATAAATGGCTTTAGAACCAACAGGAGGAAAATCTTTAGAAACTGGCATTCAAGATCATTTGATTGTAAACAGCAAACTGGAAAGGCTTTATTGCTGTTGCTGTTGTTGAGCAAGAATAATTTGAACTTGCCTCACCTAAAAAAACACCCTCAAGCCATGCATGGCTGAAGAAAGCATTTGTCATGGTGTTCCAGATATTCCAAGAATTATTAAAAATTATAATGTCTTCAGAGAAAACTCATGATGACTAATGAGTGGAGGTAACACTTTCAAGACAACTGGTCTGAAAAAGGATCTGGGAAAGTGATGATAATTTAAAACTCCTTTTTAAAATATACCAAAAATAAAGTATAAAATAAAATAAAATAGTAGTATGGGTATGGCCATGATTAAGCCAAGGTGTGGGAACAATCAAGGTGTTTTGCATTTCAGCTGCCGGAAGCTACCAATGAGTATGTCTAATGATAAGGAATTATTGTTTTTTGCTTTTGTGTCAATTTATGGTGACTCTATGGCAAATGGATCACAGGATTTTCTTGATAAGATTTGTTCAAAATGGGTTTGTTCTTGCCTTCCTTTGAGTCTGAGAGAGTGCGACTTGCCTTAGGTCACCCAGTGAGTTTACATGACTGAGTCAGGATTTGAATCCTGTTCTTTAGACTACTAATCCAGCACTCAAAGGAATTAGGGGAGCTGCAAAGTATCCATAGGTTCCCTATATCTACAACGAGCAAAATCAGCAAGAATATATGAATAATTGTGCTTCATCATGCTAGATCAGAGGAAACCCTAGACTGGAACCATTTCTCAATATCTGTTACAGATACTGCATAAAGGGTCCAGTGGGTCATAAACTGAATACCATTACTACACATTGTGAGCATAGACTCTGGAATCGGGGACTGCTCAAGCCCTCCTAATACTAGTATAGGGTGCCTGAGCACCCTCCAAAATGATATGACAAGGTGAAGCACCCTATGGAGTTAGGAATGATCAATTATCAAGGAAAAATGTACTAATGTCAAGCACTAGGAAATATTGAGACCAATATTGCTGCTCAGTCATTAGTCAAAATGCATATTGCAGTCAAGAAATCTGAAGAATAGGACTTGGAAGGATAGCTATGAAGGAACTAGGCAAGATCCTGAAGTGTCAAGATATATAATTGAATACTAAAGTTAGGATTATCTATGCCATCGTATTTCCCATATGGTTGTGAGAACTGGACAATGAAGAAAACTGATAGGAAGAAAATCAATTAATTTGAAATGTGGCACTAGAGAAGAGTTTTGTGAATACCATGGAGTGCTGAAAAGACAAATAAATTGGTCGTAGAGCAAATCAACCCTGAATTCTCCCAAAGCCAAGATGACTAAATTGTGACTGTCAACTTTGGCCACATCATGAGAAGACATAGCGCACTAGAAAAAACAATTCTAGTAAGGTTGAGGGCAGTAGAAAAAAAGGAAGACCACATTACAGGTGGATGGACTCAATCAAGGATACTATGGCCCTGAGTCTGCAAGACTGGAGCTGTTGATGACAGAGTGACTTGGAGGTCTCTTATTCATGGGATCACCAGAAGTCAAAGGAGCTTATCACATGGGTGAAATCCCATGTAGAAACTGGGGTTTAAATCAGAAAAAAACCCTGCAAAAGTGGGTTGATTTTCACGCAATGTCATTGTTAAAGTGTTGTTAACCCGAATGAAAAGTAGACAAAAGCTGCTCCTTTTTACTTTCAAGAAATCCCAAAAGTAAAAAGGAGTGGATTTTGTCTACTTTCCATTGGGGTTAATACCAGTTTAGCAACAACGTGTGTGAAAATCAACCTGATTTTGTGGGTTTTTTTCCAGCATTTAAATCCCGTTTTTGCCCAGGATTTCACCCGTGTGATAAACTAGAAAGTTGACTTGATGGCAGTTAGCAACAAATTGCCGTTGAGCCCTCTTTGGAATAATAATATCTGCCTGCAATCTATTGAATGCACATTTTCTTGTGAGATAAGCTCCACTGCACAATGAAAGGAACTTCCACATATTTTCATATACTTCTATTGTGATTGTAAGAGTCTTCCTATTTTTGAGGATGTTTCAGTGAAAAAGTTATTTGCCCTGCTTCTACAAGTATCTGCATGTAGGCAAAAATAATAACAGCCTTCCAGTCAATGTTTAGCTCTCCTCAAACAAAACAAAACAAAACAAACCCCAAGCTAGTTATAAAAGAATTGCCCCCTTTTCAACGCTTTTGGAAAATTGTTGACTGTATGCACAGGCTCTTATCTATCTGTCTATGCCTATGTATTCTCTTGCCTTTCAGAAAAAGATTACAAATAATTTTCTATCTGCTTCTCTATATCTTCACAACAAGAGCCTCACACAGACTCTGTTAAAATCTACAGAGTGCCTAAATTCACTTTGATCCTGTCTTAGCTCCTTAAATCCTTTCAGAGGTGCTGAGACTACCCTGTCTGTGCTCCTTCTCCTCACCTGCCCCCACTGGACTTAAACAATATGTGTGGGGTCATCATTCCATCTCCTCTGCAGTAGGAAATCCCACCTTACAAAAGTAAAATTTCTTTATTGCCATCTGGAGCTCCCAAAGGTCACATTTAGCCACTTCTCACATGGCTACATCTTTTGTAGTACATAGCAGCAGATTCAGATGCTAGTTACAACCTGGGTATCCTTAATTTACTTTGTTCATTTGGTGGCAATCAATGCTTTCTCCTCTTTCCACCAGATCCTTTTAGAGCCTTCCTAAAGAGCCACTTCTCCTAACCTGATGACTTTCAGAGTTACATCATGAGGAAGGTTGATTTCAGGTCACCCAATTAAGAAGATGTGTGGCTGTCAGGATGTTGTTGTTGTTGTGTGCGCCTTCAAGTCATTTCTGACTTATGACAATTGTAAGGTGAACCTATCACAGGGTTTTCTAGGGATGAGAAAGTGTGACTTGCCCAAGGTCACCCAGCAGGTTTCCATGGCCAAGTGTGGATTCGAACCCTGATCTTCAGAGTCCTAATCCTACACTCAAATTACTATATCATGCTGTCTGTCAGGATATGCCTAGTCACTTTCTCTCTCATTCCGTTAGTTCACTTGCTGATCTATATGAACAATACACTGATAGGAGTATTTAAAGTGGGAGGCACTGCAACTCTGTTAGTAGGATCAACAATGTATATAATCTTGCAGAAAAAATCCCTTAGGTCATATTGTAAATTTGGGTTGGATTTAAAATATAATGGAGAGCAGCATAACAGGCCTAGCATGTCAGTTGCAGGAGAGAACAGAGATGATTAATAGATTCTGTAAAGAAGTGTTATGGGAGGGAAGGGTTAAAAAGCCCCTTCAAGAAGAAGAGTTTTTATTAGTTCTGAAGGAAGCAAGGTTGATGTGTAGCTCAGCTCCTTATTTGGGTTTAGTCAAGATTATTACATTAGTGCAAGCTCTTTATTTTTGATGTCTGCCCAAGCAGCCATATGCTCATTCTTAGCGTAGGAGAAGAATGCTTCCCTTGTCGTAATATTTGCCAGGCTGTCGTTTGAGAAAGTCAGTGATAAGAAAGATAACTCTTGTATGGAAACAGAATAGCACTTTAAATAAACACTCCCCTCCCCTCCTATAATTAGTCAGTTTCTCTGTAGAAGTTATTTAGTTCCAAAAGGTCAATAATGATTTCTGTTTGGAAGCTGGGATGATTTTTATTATGAGAAGTACAGCTTTGATTGTTTTCACTGTATTTTTATTGAAAAAAAATTAAAGCTGAATACATAAGGTTGTGCCACTACACTGACTAAATATGTTCCACAGCTTAAAATGTACTCTATAAAGCTGTTACATAATTATTTGGAAGAAAATTATGATTGCCCATTGGGTTATTTGCAGACTTCTATATATTCCAGCAGTGCTTTTTGTGTTGTTTCAGTTCTTCAGACAGGCACAGGAAAAATCTGCATGTGCAACTAATGGGATGGAATTTATACCAATGAATTTGAAGAAAATACCTGATGTTGCACAATCTGGGAGCATGTTTCTTTTCTTGGGGTCAATTGTACCATACTACACTGGGAGACAAAGGTCCAAATCTCAGTTCCTGATGGAAACCCACTGGGTGACCTTGGACAAGTCACACTCTCTCACCCTCAGAGAATAGCTATGCCAACCCCTCTCTGAAGAAACTTGGCAAGAAAACCCTATGATAGGTTTGCTTTAGGGTCACGATAAATCAGAAACAACTTGAAGGCACACAACAACAACAACAAATATTCCCTTTATTGAACCATCTTGAAATACTGTATTTAATTCACATTGGCAAATATAGTGTTATTATATGTGGTAATGTGGTGATCTCTCATGAGGGAATTGGAGGTTTGATAGGTTTCTTTGTTGTGACAACCATGTAGCCATGGTTTTAAGGCTGAATCAGAGCCTCAAGTATGAAGCTACTTGTGGAAAATTTGATGTCACTCTTTTCATCTACTTTATAAGATGATTTTGATAGTTACTTACATGAGAGACTATCTAATAAGGAGAGAGCCAGAATAGTGTAGTGGTTTGAGTGTTGGACTATGACTCTGGAGACCAGGGTTTGAATCCAAGCTCAGCCATGAAACTGAGTGATCCTGGGAAAGTTATATCCTTTCAGACTTAGAGGAAGACAAAGAAAAACCTTCTCTGAACAAATCTTGTCAAGAAAACCCAGTGATAGGTTCATCTTAAGATCACCATAAATCAGAAATGACTTGAAGGCACCCAACAGCAGCAATGGGAAACCTCTCAAACATTACATTAAATACATGCAGTTTGTAAGACTTTGGATAAGGTCCCCTGCAAGTCTCCCACCACCACTAAAGCCCTGCCCAAGGCCCTCAGAAAATAGAGAAGATGGGAGATGGCTCAGTTGCCTTTTTTCCTGCTTGGAGGAAGGTAACACTAGTTTAGGATTGAGCTATGGCACTGATGAATGCATACCAACAGAGTGTCTAAATTATGTTTTGCTTTTTAGGTGTTCCTCTGTCTGGGCAGGTGCAGAAGTAATGAAACCAGTTCAGGTCTCAACTTCTGGATAAGTTGGACTCCTTTTGCTACCTTTCACCATCTGTAAGGCTAGCATTCAGCTCAACCAGAGTCTGGAGAAGGATAATTTCCTTTGCTTGCTACTCACCATCCAATGGTGATAAGTGCAGGTAACTAACTCTTTTCACATAGAAGGAAAGGGGAGGGATATGGTGTGCCATACCTCTAACTGCACTGAGAAAGTCATAGTGGAACAGATTAAATAAAGGAGTGGGGCTTCATACTCCCCATGAAGCCCCACTCCTTTATGTGATATCATCTTGCCATCTAAACTGGCCATAGGGAGGCAATATGTCCTAATCCTCTTTTTCACTTCTGAGATGAAGTTTTTTTAACATCTTATTCTTACAAGCTGTGGCTTGGCTTTCAAGGCTTGCCTATCGTGTGATGTTAGGAAAGCTGCTGAGAACACTGCCTGCCTTGTGGAAGTATTAAAAAACACCTTGTGGAACACAGAGGATAAAGGTTTCTGCAGTATAGAAAGCAGTCTTAGAAAATGCTGACTTACCATATATACTCGATTATAAGTCAACCTCATGCAATGGGGCCAAAGTTATGAATTTTGAAATAACCCATGTATAAGGGGGGGAGGGGGGTAAAACTTAGAAGCATGCAACAAAGGATGCAAAGAATGAAGGAAAGGAAAATGATGCCAAAGAATGCTGCCATTTTCCTGTCCAAGCATTCAAAAAGGCCAGAAACAGCACCACAGTGGAGAGAATAGAGGGGGTTGGTGCTTCTTTTAGGTTCTCCTGGGATGGACTAAGTTCTTACCTTTTTCCATTCTACGTGGAGAGGAAGATGGTTCCTATTCTGAGTTAAGATACAGCATTTGCGTCAATCCATGGATAAGTCGACCCAGGTTTTTTGGGTCAGAAATTTTTTACTAAAATTTTTAGACTTATACATGAGTATATACAGTATATATTTTTCCCCAAGGAAATGTAATGATCCACTAAGGACAGACCAAGATATTTTTTGTCTGAAGTAAAACAGCAAATGGTGGTATTTCCTTCCTTTCCAGTTGTGATACAGTGCACCCTCCCATTCCGGATCCCTCCACGTAAGGGGAAATCAGCGATTGCTGAAGCCCCATAGGAAGTAATGGAGCTTGTTCCCGTGGCGTGCGGCAGTGCAGCGGTGCACACACCATTAGTTCTTCCGAGGTGCGCAACAGGCTTTTCCGGTGCAGCTTTCAGCATATGCTGAAAGCTGCATATGGCATGCCCACGTAAAACCCAGACGCGTCATACTTGGTATCCAAAGCTGGACAAGTTATTTTGGCATGTGAGGTGTAAGATTCCACAAGTACTTCTTCCCGTTGCCAGCACTAAAACAACAACAATCTGCAAGAAGCAACAATTACCAATTTCTGTCTTTGCATAACTCCCCAAATCAGCTGTCTAAGGTGCTCACCTGATTCTGCCTAATGGTAGAGCTGGTCAGTATATGTAATCTTAAAGGGACTAATGACAGTATATTATCAATGTACTAAAGTGCTTTCCTCATCTTTGTTTCCTTTTATGACCCAAGGTCTTTTGGAATAAACTTTAATTGGACATTGTGTTATCCAGTGAGTGGTCTCCATTAACAACGAATAGTAAGATCTCTGTCACAGCCAGTTGCCAGTTAGTGAAGTTTCACAATCATATCTTCATTATTTATGCATGCTGTGCTTTATTACCAACACCAGGTGTGAGCTAGAAACACTTCACTACCCACAAGTAGCTAAAGAGGTCAAATGTTACTGTTGAAAGTAATAACGATTTACAAACAGAACAAGAGAGGTGTGTTCTCACGTGAACAGAGGCATCCACCAGTTCTTCAAAGCAGTCATGCCCACATTTTATAGTGTTGAGCTGAGCAAACCATTTATTACAGGAAGAGAACAGCAATTTGAGATGGATTCATGGTAACCCTATTCCAATAAATTTTGCTAGTTGAGACAAGAGTGTCCACTCTGGTTGGATAGGTATCTATTGCGCCTGGGATTGAAAGTCTAGCTTAGACAGAGCAGGAGAAATTGGGAGCTGCCCTCCTGCCTCCAGCATCAAACACCTAAACTGGCTGCCACATTCTGCCTAATGGTAAAGCTAGTCCTGATGCAGCAGCCCATTTTACTTCTATTTTTTTTCTGCACTCTGTCTCAAGAACATGAGCCTTGTCCATGTTGGCAAGGATACTCTGGAGACAGCCTGGAATATTCGAGCTTTAGATCTGCCCCAGCTCCCCCCCACCATTACCTGATCCTCTGTTTCTGCCCCAGGGCAGCTGTCTACATAGGAGTCATGCTGAGCTGTCACATAGCTGGGCTCCTTGTTCTGACCTCAGAGCAAGTAACTGGGTGGTTCAGTGGGATGCTCATGTAGACAAACACTCCAGAGTAGGAATAGAGGGCTCCAAATCTTCTCAGAAGATCCAGAGTAAGAATAAAATTTTAGAATCCAAGTGTATTATACCCTGGTTTTGGCATTGAACATGCCAGACATCATCTGGACTGTTTGCAACAGAACCAGGGTTTGAGCTATTCGTCATCCACATAGAATGCCACCAGAACACAGGGATAATGGGCCTTTCGGCCAGTACAGTCAAGGGCTGACCAAGGTGCAAGACATCCTTATTATAATGTGACACTCTGATAAAATAATTTAAGCTAAGAACATCTCACCACACAGCCAAGAGCCAAAGCCAGGAATTTGAATCAGGATCATGGTAATAGAGGAGAGTAATTACAAAGATCTCTCATGCTGTTTTCCCAGTTAAAATTTTTGAAAGCTACAATTTGGTCTGATAGGCATATGTATAACTATTTTTTCCTGGGGAAAAAATAGCTTGGGAACCATTTTAAATCAGAAAAAGTTTCCGTATGTAAGGGGGAGAGTTAGCCCCTCTCCTAGGGACATGATTCTGATTTGATTTTGTCTCCAGTATTGATGTGTGTGTGTGTGTTTTAACAGAATAATACCGGTGATAATATATTACTATCAAGACTAACAGTCATTTGAAGCCATCCCAATTGATGGCAATTACTTTATTGTTATTTGATGTCAAGTCAGTTTTCTTACGTTAACCTTGTGAATGAGAGACTGCAAGAGGCCTGGTCACCAGCAGCCCTGCTCAAGTCAAACAAACTCAGGGCCATAACTTCTCTAATTGTGTTTATCCATCTGTAATGTGCTCATTCTCTTTTTCTACTGCCTTCCACATCTCCTGCCTTCCACTTCACCAAGCATTATTAGCTTTTCTAATGCTATGTTGTCTCATTTTACCTATGAAGAAGTTTCATAATTTTCTTTTTTCTATATTGAATCTCACATCATGTCATGATTCAGATGTCCATGGGTAACCCAGCTGTGAACTCAGAGGCTGAGTAACCCAGTCTTCTCTGAGAGCCAGAGCCCTTGAAGCTTAGATACTGGAGATCCTTGATCCAAAGACCCATGAGTCTGGACCAATACTGCCTCCCACCTACATCCAAATCTAGTGCCAGTATTGGAAGAGCACAGCCTCCTCCAAGATCTCCATAATCCATAGAGATAGTGGGTTCACATCAGCAGTCTGCTGGTATGACCTCATGGAGAGGCAGTGGAGTGCCTCCCACATTGTGAGAAGAAGTGGTGCCTAGAATGGGTAGTCTGGTTCAGAAGGGTAGTCTGGACCAAAAACTTCAGTTGAGCTTCAGATCTTGTACAGTCGACCCTCCGGCCTCCATTTTCATGGATTGAAGCATCCATAGCTTAGAAATATTTTAACACAAACTTTAATTTTGCCATTTTATATAAGGAACACTACTATACATTACTATAACATTGTCGCTAATGGGACTTGATCATCCTTGGATTTTATTATACATGAGGGGTCCTGGAACCAAACCCTAGCAGTTAGCAAGGGCCCACTGTAGAAGCAAATTGTTTACTCAGATTTCTCCCTGTTTAAGCATCTGACCATGCTCCTTTGTGCTGCACGTGCTTCCGTTACAGACCTGAGTACAGATCACCATTTAGCTTCAATGGGTGATTCCAGATTCTAGAATTATAAGAAGAAAAAACTACCAGAAGCTGAAGGTGTTATAATGCACTTGGTCCACGGAGGCCATGAGACTCAAACGTAGGTAATGGATGGAAAACCCCCATTCTATAGGTTTTCTTCTTTAGTGGGAAACAATCCCTCCCAAAATAGGATCAATGGTTTTTGTTTGGCCAGAGTACAGTCTCACCAATAGCATCTTTTTCTTTTCTGAACTTGGATTTCAGATTGTGGGATTCCATCTATTCTACCTGTGTAGCCATATACCAATCTAGATTCACCTGAAGAAGATACAAAGGAGAATCAGAACTGTGTGGTATGGGCATTCTTATGATGATATGCTCCAAAGTTCAGAACACCTCACCCAGTTTCATGCAGATGCCAAAAAGCATAGAGCCAAAACTCTATGGCATGGTTAGTGGTCTCAAATGCTGCTGAGAGGCAATCAAAGTATATGAGTTTCACTCCCTATATATTGGTCAACCTATTGGTCAACCGAGGTTGTTTCTGTACTGAAGCCTATTCTGACCCTCTGATTGAAGTAGATCCAGACAATCACTGAAAACCTTCTGGAGCTGGTCAGCACTAAGGACTTGGTTCAAGAAGTGTTCTCTGGAGGCATAACATTAAGGTCCTTTGGACCCAGAGATAATTTCTGCAGGAGTGGCCTTACAGTTGCCTTTTTTGGGAAACATGTGGCCCCATGCTCTCATACAGAAGCATTTTTCACTTCCCTGGCCAATGTAGCTTTCTCTTGTCAGTTCGAAAAATTCACAAGGGATAAGGATTCAATATGTAAGTAGGCACACAAACCTGTTTTAGCACCTTGTTAATGTCACTGAGCCACACCATGTGAAACTCTGCCAACAAAATTAGGCAGGTCTATGCTCTGGATATAAGACCTTATTCATCAACTTTAATGGTGGGATCCTTGCAAAAGTTGGGATTTTTTTGCATCACTTGATACTTTGCTCACATTGCAGTGTATTTGGCATTTTGTCCCCCCTCCCCCATTTGGAGAGATCTCTCTTTTATTTTTTTCTTTTAACAACTCTAAATGATTTGGTGTTAGCACTGAATCCTCTAATTGCAGACTATAGAGGAATAGGGATTCGAACCTGCCTTTCCTGTATTCAGATATGTATCCGCTGTATAACATTATCGTCCAAATTTTGACCGGGTAAATCAGGGGTGGGCAATTGTGAAGGCATGGAGGTTTGTTTTTTTTTGGCCCCACACTTGCCAGTGGACTGGATCAGAATGCCCAATGTGACCAGAAGTGGTGTCACATAATTTTCAGTTTCATTTTTGGTTATTATTATTATTATTATTATTATTATTATTATTATTATTATTATTTCATTTTAAAAGTATCTGGGTGGGAAGGGCCTTGAAGGACCTCATGCAAAAATGTTTTTTCACTCCCCATATATTGGTCAACCTATGGGGTCAGTGACGCTGTTTTTGTGCTGAAGCCTATCCTGACTGTGCTGAAGCTTATCCAGGGGCAATAAACCGTGGAGAAGTTGGGGGTCTAGGATCTTTCAGTGGGACTTCAGGCACTGCAAGTGGTGGCCCTATGGGTCAAATGAGGTCCACAATGTACTTTCCTCATCCTTGATTACTGGTAACATGGATTCTATCTTAATGCAAAGGGCCTGTAGCATTTGGTGCATATAAGATAACTTTTAGAAACATTCTCAAGAGCATGTACACATTGACAACTTCTCTCAACATGAGCTACAACAGAAAAATTTAGTCATAGATAACTCTTGTTAAAAACAGAAGCTGCAAATAATTTTCCCTGCTGATTTCTACAGATTTTTGGTATAACTTCTGCCCTAGTATTCACAAAGGGGAGAGGGATGATAAACTTGTTACTAAACTGTTACAGTTCAAAACTGGGGTCTGTGTTCATATGATTAAATATAAGGAAGAAAGAGAGGAAGGAAGGAAAGTCCCTCTGTAGACTGAATGCCATCCAACTTCATATAATTCCCCTTTTATCCCACCTGTATCATGTATGCCTCCCTAAATCTATTTCAGAGTATCCCATAACTAATAGCCTTATCACATGAGAAAAGAAAGCTGAATCAGAGTGGGAGAGTAGCTGCTTTCTCCATGCCTCTCCACATGCTGTTGAAGCACTTTCATTATCAACCTGAGGGAGATGGTAATAAAAGTGTGTTTTTGTCATGCGGGAGAAATCCATTTGGCGAAAGGCATACTTTTATGACCCACTACTCTCTTGATCCATTTCAGCTCTTTTCTGATGCAATAAAACTCGAACCCACTGGAGCAGTGCTCCATCACAGCAATAAGAACATTACAATGTAAAATTAATGATCTAGAGAGATTTTAACAAACTAATTAAATAAACAAAATAAAAATCATTTTGATGCAAAAAGAGGAGGGGACCATGTAGGGTTTTAGCTACCAGTGTATGGGGCAGGGGAATGAGGGCATTGCTTTCCAATAAGTATTCTGCTCCCACATGAAATTTTCATTTAAGTCCCTGAATTTCTAGCACTGAAGCAAATCCTATTATTATTATTATTATTATTATTATTATTATTATTATTATTATTATTATTATATTAAATTTCAGTTGAGGATTTAGAAATGCAGTTTAGATATTCAAAGAAAAGGGGAGACAAAGGGGCAAAAAAGACCGCCCCAATAGAGCGGCTCTGTGCTGACCCTGGGAGGGCCGTATTGGGCCTGCGGCAGCCACACACCATAGGCCCGATCCAGTGGTTTGCTGGCCCAAAAAGGGCTGGCAAAATGTCCCTCTTTCTGAAAGGGGTGAAAATGTACCCTTTCTGTGGTGGTGGCAGCTTTTCACCGATTCTTCAGTGCAGTGCATCTAAACACTGTGTCGAAGAAGGGTGTGATGCCACCTGCTATCTGGTTGGGTGTGCAGTGTGATGCTGGTGCCATGACCCCAGTCTGCCCTGAGGCTGGCATTAAATGCCCATCTGTTTAGCCCCAAAGTTCCTAAGGGAATGGAAATAGCAACTGTAAGAGTGAATAATTTTCAGTGTTTCACTTTCTGCAATATTAAGAATTTGCATACTGAAATAAAATTTTATTGGGTGGGTAGAATTTTTACAGGGGACAATGTCCTGATTTTGTCTCCTTGCATCTAGACCTAGGATGATGCAATTAAAAAAAAAAAAAAAAGAATTTGGAGACAGACATGGGAAGGAACACTCAAAAGCAACATCAATTGGCAGTAGTCATCAGCCTGAACATTCTCTGGGCAGGGATTCTTACTTCCCTTTTGAATGGATCATAGGCGGGTTACAGACGGGCAGGGGAAGACGTCTTGGAGGTGTATTCTGCTGAATACGGAGCCTCCAGACCGCCCGTCCCGGGGGTGTGGCTCAGGTGTTGGGGCTTCCACATGGGGGGCAGTGAAGACGCCTCACCTGGGGCCGTTTCTGACCTGCAGTTTCCAAACCGCCGCCTCGGAGGACACTGCAAAGAGAGAGGCAGCTTCCGCACGGGCGGCCAAAAACGGGGCTTTTTTTGCTTTTGCTGGCTGGCGGCAGAAAGCCTATGTGCACATTTAAAGCGCCCAAGCCCCTTTAAAACTTTTCCCCCTGCCCTGCCCAAGAACAATGGAGGTCTCCTGCCAGCTGGTGATCAGCTGGTGTTGGCATCCTTGTCCGCTTACATGTTGCCAGTGTCACCAGCATCATGCATGCCTCCTCTCCTTTGGTCCCCGCGCTCTTGCTGAATCTGCAATGCACAGCCACAGCTGTCGCCGCTGCCACCGCTGTCCCCCTGCCATCCCCATCACCTCCCTTGTACATATGTAAATATTTAAAGTTTTAGCGTTTTTTTATTGTTAGGTGAAAATGGGGCAGGAATGTGTGTAGGGGTGCACTTTAAATTCCAAACTTTCCACAATTCTAGCAACGCATGCATACATGTTGCTCTAGGGTTAGGGTTAGGGTTAGGGTTACGAGTCTTAAAATGTATGGCATCTGACGCTGCAATGAAAGCCTGACTGCAAACTGCGCACTATATAGAAAAGAAGCGGAAAAAAGCAGTACTTTTTTAATGCCGCTTCTTCCCGCTTGGGGTGTGCGGGCGGCACATTCATGACGGCATTCAGGTAAGGGACATCTGAACGCTGTACTCTACTGAAATCAATACACTAAATCATGTTAGAAGAATTTAAGGGCTTGTTTACACTGGCTGGAAACCTCACACTCACCCCGTAATAGTTACAACCCAGGTACATGACATTTCTCAGGATCTGCAGGCAATGTGGGGCTTTTCTCCAAAAATCTGGAGAAAGAAGAACTTGCTTTCACCCCACACTCATCTGGATCAGTGATGAGTACACACTGGAAATGACCTTTTCTTCTGGGTTGCTTTGTTCTTGCTACAGTGAATGTGGCATTGTTGGAGTTGCTATGGACCAGGAAACTCTGCTATGGCTATGGAGTGTATGGGGTTTCCTGTCAGTGTAGAAAACCCCCTAATCCTTTCTATGAAACTGCTAGGCATTTTCCTCTAGCAAAACATATGCCACAGTTTTAAAATCCCTAAAATTGTTCAATGCTGGTTCAGCTGAAGTATGGGGGAAAAAAAATCCCTACTGTTATCAATGGGGATTGGATTAAGCTCTCATTTTCCAGTGCTGCTCTAGTACTTTAGAACTGAGCACAAGTGTTTTGAATAAGCTCTTATACTGCTTTTGTATTATCATACTGTGCACAGTAACATGTGGAAGAATTGTGAAATTTAATTAGTGAATGGTGCTTAGGTCATAGCAAAACTCGCACACGAAATATATTGTAAATGTCTGCTTTGGTTTTAATTAAACAGCATCTCCTTAAAGGTTTTTAATCACTAGTTTAGATAAGTGGGATTTGTGACAATTGTTAAGATACTGTGGAGTGTGGCTGAAAACACACACCTGCATGTAGTTAGAAAAGGTTATTAAATGGAGGAGAAAGGAAAGCTTTCTTAAAGTGTAGTGACTCTGATAATTCATGGTAAAACAGGAAAATCCTTTTAGAACAGAATGTCAGAGGGGTTTCCCTTATGTTAAGCTTTAAAAAAAAAACTCCTGAAATTTACAGAGTGTGTAGCTATGATACTAATGTTTACCAAAAGGAATTGTATGATATAATGTAGCAGAACAAACAGCAGATATACAATGATCTACTGATTTATGATTATGGGGGGGGTTTGATCAGGGATGGTCAAAGGATAAGCCAACTGAAAACTTTTCGAAAGACTGGAAACCATTTATGGACTTTTTAAGCAATAAGAAATCTAACAATATAATAATCTGTGGGGCTCTCCAGACCGCCCCAAAGGGATGGGCTGGAGGTGTCCAGTTTTCCTCTGGAGGGACGCCACAGCAGCCAAACCATGTGGCATCCCTCCGGACCAAAAAGAACCCGGAAAAAATGAGTTATTTTTTGTGCATGGGGACAACATCATCAATGCACTATTGGTTCACTGTGATGCGTCCACGGCGCAAGCACGGCACCTGGAGGTGCAGACATGGTGCCACACTTGCGTCATGCATGCACACCACATATGGATGGTGCCATGTAAAGATGGCACCATCCATACGTGTTAGAGTTCTGGAGTATGTGGAAGCTGTGCGTTCCCGAACCCTAAAATTGGCCCCAGGCCGCCGCAAACCGGCAGTCTGTTCTGGGCCTGTGGCTGTAGTTATTAGTAATTCTACTGGGTTATTTAGCTTCATCAGTGATACTAGAATAATATTTTTTTACTCTTGGGGGGTCAGAGTGCTACTGTTTATTAGATGTATGTCTTTTTTTCTTTTTTTTCTTTTCACTCTTTTGTTCCTTTATTTTCTTTATTTCTTCTTCTTTTTTCTTTTTCTCTTCTTCGTTCTCTCTCCCCCTCCAGTTTCATTATCTTTGATTGTATATTATTTTGACTGTAAATTAGATTCATTGTGTTAAAAATTAATTTAAAAATAATATAAATAAACCAAATAAACCACTAGCTACTCCGCTTGATGTTTTGTGATATGATTTATAAAGTTTGGCAATGTACTTTAAAAAGGTATTCCAAAACCTCTATTAGTTATCCCTGTAACTACCATTCTGAATAAGTAACTCCCATTTTTCAAAGAAAAAGAAATTAGTTTCCTTTTAATTGCTCATAAAATCTGAATGCTACCAGCCATTGGCCTGTGATAGAAGCACACTCTTGTACTACTCATGGTCACTATAACATCCGCAGCAGAGCCCAATGCTGTACCATGGGACACAACATGACACAGTGCTTTAACTATGTGATATCCCCTCTCTAATATTAGCAAGGCTGCACTCTCCAGCTGTAATAATGAACTACTCTTATAGTTACACTGTTCAACAGTTATCCATTCTTCCATTATGTATAATCCATAATGTAATCTAGTTATGCCTTCATAATTGGTAAAATGAATTAGGCTAGTTTAGAATTCTGGATTTGCATATGGGCTCACTTAAGTGGATAGAGAGTTAGGCTGCAGAATTAATGCAGTTTGGCATCACATTAACTGCCATGGTTCAATGCTATAGAATTCTGGGATTTGCAGTTTTCTGAAATATTTAACCTTTTTTTATCAGAGCCCTCTGGGGCTCTGACAACAAACAAACTAAAATTTCCAGAATTCAATAGCATGGAGTCTTGATGTTAAAGCAGTGATAAACTGCATTAATTTTGCAGTGTGGTGCCAGCCTACCATCCTTAAGCCATCCCTAGGAACATTCACCACTAGCATGGGCTGAGCTTGGAAATGTTGTTTGTGGACTACACCTGCCTAACTCTCCTTCCCACTATTGCCATTGTCTATGCTGGTAAGGGAATTCTGGAAGTTGTAGTCTAAACAAGTAGCATTCTAGACTGCATAGAGTATAGTAAGCATCAAGAAAGCATGACTTTCCTCACAAAGCACCATCACACAAAGATATTTCCAGCAGCTACTTATATGGGTGATATAATTTGCTCTTTTTGTGATCAAATGACCAGAATTTTCATTCCCCTTCCTCCTTATTCAAAGCATAGTTAGAACTGTGCACCACCAGTTTTTTCATGGACATACTATGTATAGCAGTCTGAGCCAATATGAAATAATGTGGAAAGAACTTGAAACGGGAAATTAGGAATGACACATTCAAGATAAAAGAGCGCAGCCGCAGAAACAGTGTCTGATGAAGATTTAGAGTGATGGCTGAGCACTGTGAATTGTTTATCCATTTTGCCATGCTATTGCTGCAAGCCAAGAGTGGTGTAATAATTTATTTGGAAAACCACAGTTTAGTACAGTGAAGAAAAAAAAAGTAATCTAGTACAGCTTTGACAGGCTAGGCAGATAGATATGAAAAAGAGAAACAGATCTGTTTCCTGAGATGTGGGCTACAATTATGAATGAATAGACAGCAGCAGTAATACATGATTTGCTATCACTCAGATGTTTTAGCAGATGGCCAGTTACGTGTAATTTTTCTGCCTGTTTTTTGGGGAGGGAAGATGTTATATATCTTGTATATAGGGCATTTTGCTACTTTTTATTACTCAGTACATCTGTACCAGTGATTGCCTTTTTTACAGTGACCCCTTTTCTTACTATTTTCTATATCTGTTCTTTGGATGCTAAAATTCTCTAAACCTCTGTGTTACTGCAGCTTGCTTCCATTGGGGATTTTTGGAAATGTGCTTTGAAAATTTCCTTCCCCGTTCCTTTAATACTGTAATACAGCTCTCCCACCAGGATCAACCCAAAGTTCTTATGCTTCAGAGAGAAAGAAATCTATGGATGGTCATGAAAAACTCAACCCATTTGTGATAATAGTGTCTATTTCTACAGTTTACTGATTGATCCACTATAGCAAACAATATCAGGCTGGGTTACAAACAGTGGCTGGAAAATTCTGTTGCTGCACTACATTGGCATAACTATGTCTAGATAAACTATGGCAGCAGAAGAGAAAAGGCTATGAATGTGTGGCCATGAGGGAAGTAAAGCACTGGAGAAATAGGTTGTTTGGAGTTGGCAGATAGTCTATTCTCTCATCAGCACTGTACGGACCCTGGAAAATATGAGGCACTAGGGTAGTGTGTCAACACTGTCTGTTATCCCAGAGCTTCACAGCTTACTCAGGAAATGGTTCCTAGGCTCCAGAGATTTTGGTGAGAAACTTAACTTAATTTGTCCCTGAAATAAGGCCAGCACCAGCTTCAAATAAGTCTTGAAGGGAGAGGTCTTCTCTTAGCAGAAGGTTAGTTTTGTTAGCCTGGATGGTATCACTGTGAATTCTCCTGAAGAGAACACACTGCCTTCACCAACATATTCAGCCACCATGATAGGATCTTGTGTGGCACCTCAAATTAATAATTATTAAGAACACTATTTGATGATGATGATGGTGGTGGTGGTGGTGGTGGTGATGATGATTTCCTCAATGCTAAGGATATCTATAGTTTCTGTGTCTCGGGCAGGTTACAAACGGCCCTCAGGGGGCCGTTTTCCCACCGCCACCATTCTCTGCGTAGGGAAGCCCCAGCGGCCAGACCGCGAGGCTTCCCCGCGCAGTGAAAAAGGAGCGCCAAAATGGCGCTCCTTTTCAAAACGCGGAAGTGGCGCTGCGAGGGGCGGAGCGTGCCCTCACGGCGTCACTTCCGCTGCGACACGTCTGGACACACAGCGTCCAAGACATCGAAATGGCAGCGCCCATGTGGATGGGCGCCGCCATAAAGTCTGCGCTCCGCATGTACTGGCAGGAAGGGCCATCAGGAAGGGAAGACCCTTCCTAACCCTAATACGGCCCTTCCTAACCCTAGTACATACGGAGCACGTACTTTATGGCGGTTTATAACCCGCCTCAGTCTCATTGGCTTGAAGCATTTTACTCTATGAAGCCTTTCACTCTATTTATACTGGAACAGTCTTTATACGCCTTTTTAAAAATATATATATATATATATATATACTGAATGCATTACATATGCTGAATTAGGAGAGATAAAGTGAGATCTAGCACCTGAAGAATTAAAAATCATGCTTTTAGCGATCAGGCAAAGTGCCTTCTTGATTGCACAACCATCCCTTATGAACTTTTAGCAATGTCAGTTTAAACATTTTCTCCAGCCTTTTGGGTTGCTGGCTTACCATTTTCTACTGCTCTTTTAAAAAAAACCATCAACTTGTTGTTTTATTGTTTGCATACTATTCTTGAGCTGTCATTTTTTAATTTTGGGATTTGTTTGTTACTTGGGAAGCATTTGTATTTAAAAAGTGTGATTAAAACACCACACCTTCAACCAATCATCCAGCAATAGAATACAGTGGTACCCCGGGTTATGAATTTAATTCGTTCCGCCGCCGCGTTCGTAACCCGAAAAGCTTTCGCAAGCCGAAAACCCATAGGCGCTAATGGGGAAAAGCCGCGATTTGGTGCGAAAAAGCGCCGAAAAGCACCAAAATTTCTTTCGTAACCCGAAATAACCTTCGTAACCCGGAACAGTTTTTTTCAATTGATTTTTTTCGTAACCCGGAAATTTCATAAGGCGGCGCATTCGTATCCCGGGGTACCACTGTATCTACTTCTCATATTTGGTGTATCTTTCTGTTAATAGTATAGACTGGGAAGAGATGGAAGATTATCACACATGAACTCACTGTCTGGGAATCGCTGTGGAAACATTAGAGAAGCACGCATGTGTGTAACCCTGGATTGCTTCCCCAGCATCATGCAATCGTCAGCTGACTCTAGCGTCATGGAATTGTTCAGGGAAAGGCGATTCGCTATTAATGGAAACTTTGCGTTAATAGGAAATTGCCTCTCCCTGAACGATTCCATCATGCTGGAGGGAGCTGACGATTGCATGATGCTGGGGAAACACGCCAGGGTTACACACATGTGCGCTTCCCTAATGTTTCCCTGGCGATTCCCAGACAGTGAGTCCATGTGTGACAATCCTCATGGTCATTTTCATCCTCCTCAAAAATGAAGGCTTGATATTGTTTTAGTTTACCATCCCCCTTGTTATTGTCATCTCGGAGCATGGTTTTGTAGTTTTTCTAAAAAGACAGGTTTGATAAGAGCTAATAGTGGTCTGGGCTTCAAAGTAATATATTGCAAATAATGTTGGAGTTTATCAGATGAACTTTAAAACAAGATGAAGCATCTTGGGCTGCAACTGGGACATGGGATGGAGGCAGGAATTATCGCATGCTAAACTGCCACCTAATCACTGCCCACCATCAGCCTGGGTCCAAGCTGGGTCCAAGCTGCGCTCCGCCAGCACTTTTTCGAAGTCAGAAGCTTTCTGAAGCTTTCTGGCTTCTAAAAAGAGCTGGTGGAGCGTGGCTGAGACCCGGGTTGATGGTGGGCAGTGAGTTAGCATGTAATAATCCCCGTCTCCATCTTGCATCCCGGCTGCATCCCAGGATGCTTGATCCAGTTTTAAAGTTCACCTGGTAAACTACATTATTTGTAACACATTATTATGTGGAGGAATGAGGGCCTGACAACATTGCTTTTGTAAAATAATGCAATGACTGGCAACATGATTCCTTTTTTATTAATTTGTCTCTTGTGCTATTTACTGCAAAAGTGCTATTTCAGTGTCATTTAGAGGATTTGGGGTCATTTTTATAACTGTGAGTGATGTTATTCTATACTGAACATTAATCTGGTTGACATCACAACTTGTTCAGCAATGTACAACTTATTGATTATTGATGTGTAGATGGTAATAACATGTGAGCAACCCACTGACAAAGTGTGTCATGTGACCAGGTAAACCATATGACTCAACTGATTATAATTTAATAATTTGGAAGAACTAGCTGGGGCTTTTATTCAATATCCAACAACAGTTCTGAGAGATTGATTAGGATACCATAAAAGTTCATAAGTCTGTTAAATCTTTTTGATTTAAATACAAAGATGTTTTTTGGTAAGTATTGGGGCCAGATTTCTTGTTGTACTACAGTGCTCAAAGTGAAAAAGAAACATCCAGAGGGTGGTGAAAATAGCATTTGAACTACTGTATAAATGCTGATCTCCAATTGTGAGGAGTTGATGATTGTGCCATGTGGAAATAAGCTACACAAATGCAGCATCTGACTAGGCTTGCCATTTCACGGCAGTGGGCAGGACTTTCCCGCCTCCTGGGGAGCGTGCCCGGTCCCACCCCGCCCTCCCCCCATTCCCGGGTGGCTGCCCGACTCAGGGCTCCCAGGGCTGCTGCCTCCCTTTCATACAGTGCTGAGCAGCAGGGCTGGAGAAGCAGCAGCGGCTGGAGCTAGCAGGGGGCGGGGTCTGCTGCTCTGCCTTGCCCCTATTGGCCAGCCCTCTCAAGGAGCCAGCCCTCTGCTTCCTTATTTGGGCATGTTCCAACTCCCAAGCAGGGAGGGCTTTGCACTCAGGCAAGCTGCTTTTAGTTCTTCCCTTCTTTCTCTTTCTCTTTCCCCTCCTTCTCTTCTTGTTATTCTGTTTTTTTCTTCTCCTCCTCTTCCACTCTTCTTCCTCCTCTCCTTTTTCTTCCTTTCTTCCCTCTCCTCGTCTTCTTTTTCTCTTTGTTCTTATTCTTCTTCTTTCTCCTCCTTTTCTTCTTTCCCCTTTTTTCTCCTCCTCCCTCCTTCCTCCTCTGCTGTTGTTGTTGGCATTGTTGTTGTTGTGTGCCCAACTCCTTTCTGACTTATGACAACCCTGCCTCTAGCCCTCTTATTTACCCCCCTCTCTCTAAGCCCCCCTCCTCTTCTTCTCAGGGGTCCAGGGCTTCTCAAGGCTTTGCCCCCATTACAAAAGAAAAAAGACTTTGCAAGGGATCTGACTCATAAATCCCCCCTAAGTTGAGACATACCTGGGGAAAAAGAGGGGGTGAGGGGTTTTT
>NC_056525.1:178774501-178838016 GCF_019175285.1 Sceloporus undulatus
GGGGGGGGGTTGGAGGAGGCAAGGAAAAGGAGGAAGGGGGGAATTGCTAAGAAGGCTTGTGAATGGGACTTGTAGTTTGCAGTGGGTGGCAAAAGGGAGTGACTGTGGTCTTTCAAATCCTATGCCTGCTTGGGAGTGGGACTTGTAGTTTGCAGTGGCAAAAGGGGGTGCCTGTGGTCTTTTAAATCCTATGCCTGCTTGGGAGTGGGACATGTAGTTGTAGAATTGGGCAGGGGGGTATTTGGCCAGAAAGAGAAGTACATTTCTGCCATCTGTCTAGGAATAATGCCAAAATGTCCTCCATTTTGAGCAGCCGAAGAAACATGCATTTATATTAACAATTTAAAAAATTATCAAATTTTTCATGTGTCCTCCATTTTTAAAAATGTGTCCTCCATTTGAAAATGTGGCCCTACATTTGTCCTACATTTGTCCCGGTTTGGAGGTCCTGACTTATGGCAACCCTACATCTGACTGTTGTTGTTCTTGTTACCAGCTTGCTCTATTTTCTATCAGAATGCCAGCAAGTAAATGCATGTAACAAGCAAGCATCTTGAGCACACCAATAATGCAACTCCTCTGCCTCAGAAAAGGAAAGGGCTAAAACCATACTCATGAGCTTTAATCTTATTAGAAATCCATGTCTCAGCTGACCTTGCAACACTACTGATTGACTGCCATGAGTGACACAGGGTTGGAATTAGGGTGTCAGGGGAGCAAAGTGAGCAGCTAGACACTGGTTTGTGGGAAAATAGTATTGGCCTGAGGGGGAGAGAGAGACTGAAACATTTAAAAGCAAACAAATGTATTAGGTGTTCTTATTAGTTTTCCCGAGAGTCTGTTATATATACAGGCTCAGACAAATACTAATCTGTCTAAGTATATACTGGGGATACACATGGCTTATTCTCTGAATGCCCCCCCACCAAATGTTCAGGACACTGGGCATGAATCTGACATCTTGTGCACCAATACAGTTCAATGTAAAGTTTGTGGATTTTTCAAAGTGCCACCATGTTGATATACTTTAGGGCCCACTCATGCTTTTCAGGGCTAATGGGTTGCTTGACAAATTACCTGCATTTGGGTTAATTCAGTAATTATTGTGAAGGAAAACATCCCCATGTCATTTTCTCCTCTTAGAAAAATAGAATAATAGAATCATAGAGTTGGAAGAGACCACAAGGGCCATCCAGGCCAACTCTCTGCCATGCAGGAAATCACAACCATAGCATCCTGACAGATGGTCAATGCCATCCAGCCTCTGCTTAAAGACCTCCAAGGAAGGAGACTCCACCACACTCGGAGGGAGTGTGTTCTATTGTCAACCAGCCCTTACTGTCAAGAAGTTCTTCCTAATGTTGAGCTGGACTTTCTTTTCCTGTAGCTTGCATCCATTGTTCCGTGTTCTAGTCTCTGGAGCAGCAGAAAACAGGTTTGCTCCATCCTCAATGTGATACTCCTTCAAATACTTAAAAAGGGCTAGCATATCACCCCTTAACTGTCTCTTCTCCAGACTAAACATACCCAGCTCCTTAAGTTTTTCCTCATAAGGCATGGTTTCCAGATCCTTCACCATTTTGGTTGCCCTCCTCTGGACACACTCCAGTTATTTAGAATTTGGTGCCCAGAAATGGACACAGTATTCCCTGTGAGGCCTGACCAAAGCGGAACAGAGTGGAACTATTACTTCCCTTAATCTAGACACTATACTTCTGCTGATGCAGCCTAAAAGCACATTGGCCTTTTTAGGTGCTGCATAACACTGTTGACTCATGTTCAACTTGTGGTCTACTAGGACTCCTAGATCCCTTTCACATGTAGTCTCCTTAAGCCAGGTGTCCCCCATCCTGTATCTATGCATTTCATTTTTTCTGCCCTAAGTGCAGTATCTTACATTTCTCTGTGTTGAAATTCATTTTGTTAACTTTGGCCCAGCTTTCTAATCTATTCAGGTCATTTTGATCCTGTCCTCTGGGGTATTAGCTATTACTCCCAATTTGGTGGTGTCTACCAATTTGATAAGCACTTCTATTCTTTCATCCAAGTGTACTCCATCCATGTTCACATGAGACCACATGTTGGGCTGCCATCTGAGAATCTCAAGAGTGCTAGCACAATGGTTAGGCCAAGAGGAGCCAGAACAGATATTAGATCTAAGATGATTCCAGAGGAATGTGAAAATCAGAGGCAGAACCTGAGGTGTATTCAAACTACACAGTTATAACACTTTAATACCACTTTAATTGTCTTGGTCATGGAATTCTGGGTTTTGTACATTTGGGGAGGCATTAATTATCTGCCAGAGAGATCACATGTGCATTTCTAAATCTAAACTATATATCCTAGAATACTGTAAGAGGGAATGATGGTAGTTGAAGTAGTATCAAACTACAGGTGTACCTCAGCTAAAAAGCCTCTGACAGTGAACCTCCATTTTACACATTTCACACCCAGCCAGGCCCTTTTCTCTTCATTCTCCATCTAGCTGTACTTTAAAAATCAGTATCAGCTTTGGAAGAATGTTGCACAAAAGCTGGGAAACTACCAAATATGGAGAAGGTGGCATGGCCATCCTGGAAATCTATGGTCCGATTGAAGTCTAAACTGATCAGATTCAACTCTGCAGCCTGAGCTTCCCCACCCCTCCTCTAAGGGTAGATGAAATCAAAACAAAACTAAACGTTGACGGCTTTTCAGAGCCCTGCATTGAGTTGTAGCTGTGCAGTCAGTTCTAGTAAAAGAACGTATGTACAATGTTCTCTGTGCAGTCCCGTTCTGTGGTCCAATTGAGATAGCCTAGAATCCTATACTCAACAGTAAATATCATTAGACAATTTTCTTTGAACAGGTAAGTTCCCCATCTCTCCTAGGGGAAGGTTCCCCAAACTCTTTGAGGCCTCACAGATCAGTACGCTCTTCACCTCAACTCATTCAAGGTACTGGCTTCTTGCCATTCCAATCAAGAGAGTGAACTTTACATGAAATGACTTGACTGATCCTTGGAAGAGTTGTTCTTCAATGTGCCAGTCAGCTATCTCCACTGTTTTCTTCAGTTCCTGATTGGAGATAATAGTGAGTATATGTTTTTTATGCTCAGCCTGGAGAGAACAGGCAGTATCTGTGGAGAAAGGTGGAGCCTCGGAAAAAACTTCCACAAGCTGCATGTAAAAACTCAGTTGGCTTCAACCATGGGCCAGAGATTTCCTACTACAGTGGTACCCCGGGATACGAATGCGCCGCCTTACGAAATTTCCGGGTTACAAAAAAAATCCATTTAAAAAAACTGTTCCGGGTTACGAAGGTTATTTCGGGTTACGAAAAATTTTTTGGTGCTTTTCGGCGCTATTTCGCACGAAATCGCGGCTTTTCCCCATTAGCGCCTATGGCTTTTTCGCCTTACGAAGATTTTCGGGTTATGAAAGCGGCGGCGGAACGAATTAATTTCGTAACCCGGGGTACCCCTGTATAGGTGAATGTGTCTCTTAAGATTGGTTTTGCACTGTTTATGACTGAAATGCTTAATCTGACCTTTAAATGGCTCTGCGATCTTTTGCTGTAACAAAGAATGGGCAGCAGCAACATAGTTTTTTGTGGGTTTTTCGGGCTATGTGGCCATGTTCTAGAAGAGTTTTTTCCTGACGTTTCACCAGCATCTGTGGCTGGCCACATTGCCCAAAAACCCCACAAAAAATGCTGGCCATGAAAGCCTTCGACTTCACACACACACACAAAACCCCCCAACAAAAAACAAACAAACAAACAAAAAAACATTCACACACAAACATAGATAGATAGCCAGCCAGCTAAAAGAGGGCTTTGAGAAATTATGTTTTGTATCACAGTTCCCAAAATTCCTAGGAATCATGGACAATGCCCATACTTATTGGGGGATTCTGGGAGTTATAGTAAAAAAAGAAATAAACAAACTTTACTCACTGTGAGACTGATAGTACATTGGCAGCAAATGGACAGCCTGGAGTTTGCCAAAGTTAGAATGTTGCTTTAAGCAGAATGAGTATCCTTTGAACTGTTGATCTTAGATTAATTGATCTTAGATTAGTGTCTGGTCCCCATTTAGGGTTGTCCAGGCCCTAACTACTACTAATTTACATGTATTTTTGTACTGGCCCATACTAATTTGTTTGCCCCCTAGTTTTAACATGATTGTCTTTTTTGTGCCAAATTTTCTTGCAGCAGTATGCTAAAAAAAATCCTTTCTCAAAGAAGTATGACATTTGGATGGTATTTGGTATGGATGCTCTGTGTATGGTTGTACTTCTTACTGAACACTGTTATTTAGATTTTCCTCACAAAGTTTATTACCAGAATTGACAGGAAACAACCTGCATATAAAACTGAACACAATGGTTAAGCAATTTCCCTGTAATGCATTAAATCTTGTGTTTAAATGTTTAAAGCTTATTTGGTAAGCACATTTGCACAACTGAAGAGTGCTCCCAATCATTGCTACATCCTATTCATACCTCCAGCATAGTCATTGATACATGGTAAGAGATTATTTCTTGTTCTATGAATCAAATGTCAATCTATTATCTGACTGTCTAAGCCATCTATCATCGATCTAGCCATCCATCAATTGTTTTTAATCTATCTTTTTCATCAATTTACTGTGACACAAGAGCAGTCAAGCCTACTCAGGAGTAAATTATGCTGCATGCAGGGTGCACTTCTAGGAAAGTGGAGACAGAATTGCAAATGTTATGCAACTGTACCTATTTACATAGTGGGTAACAGCATTTATGTTCTTACTTGCTTTTTACACCTTACAGGTTAGGAAGTAATGACCATTTCCAGTGTACTATCTCCAGAACTGTAATGACACAGTGCAACTATAAATTAAATGCAGAGGTATTTGTTGATTTTCCCATAATAGTCAATAGAGAAGTTGTCCCAGACTTCAGCAAACAAAGCAAGGCTCTGCCTAAGAGTTGAGCCAAAACATGATGTCACTTTGAGACCATGAGCTGAGGTTATCCTCTATGCCAGTGAAGAAAGCAGGTTCCTAGAGTTAAAGAAGAGGGAAGAATTTAGTGCAGTTTTCACTAGTGCAACTTGCCTTTTTAAAGGTCACTTAAATCTCTCGCTCTCTCTACCTCTCTCTTCTTTCCCATACATTGAAGATATATGTGATGTGAATAGTTTTGTTCAGAATGTTGTGATTTTGAAAAGCAGACATTTAACACCAATTTTCTTTTAGACAATATTCACCAAAGCATAAGTTAACTTGTAAACTGTTATATACAGTGTAAGTACTGTATTACCTGGATAATATATCCTCAGTGAGAATGCACTGTTAAGACAGTAGGATATGTTAATTTTGGCCTCAGGCCTATTGTTAGTCCCAGCTAGAGTAAAGCCATTGAATCAATTAGATTTACCTACAAGAAGCAGCCTTGGGAAATCAGGTACATCAGGGCCTCCCCTCCTGCTGAGACCAGAAAGGTGACAGACAAAGAAGGAAGCTTCAACATTGCAGCCCAGGAACACCAGAGCCCTCCTCAACAAGAAGACCAGAAGGCCACTGATGCTGCCGATGGGGACAAAGCGGGAGGCGGGAGGAGGAGGGCAGGGTGGGAAAAACATCTAGGAGTGTAAAAAGGAAAGGGAAGAGGAATTGAGGGAGGGAAAACAAGGAGTGTAAAAACGAAAGGGAAAAGAAAATTGAAGGAGGGAAGAAGGCAATAACAGGCATAAATATAGGAACAACTACTGGGCTGCAGCAGTAGTGGTGGGTGACACTGAAGCCAACTCTCACAGAACAGTAGTGTCGCCATAGCTGACACTTGTCAGCACTGCCTGAAAGGAGGAAAAAAGTGTCCCTTCTTGCAAGACTATTTCACCAAGAAAATCCTTTAGGTGAGACAGCTCAATAACCAACAACTAGAGAGGGGGAGGCCGGACAGAAAACATGTCCAATAAAACAAATATAGTTAGAAGCAACAATACACAGGTAATTGGCACACGGAACGTGAGAAGCATGAGCCAGGAAAAACTAGACATAGTTCAGATTAAGGACAGGACAGAAAGGGCGGCCTGCCAGCGGCCTAATTTCCTCCAAAGGGAAGCCGCAGCCACCAAACTGTGTGGCTTCTATCTGGAGGAAAAAGAACCTGGAAAAAGTGGGTTCTTTTTGCGTCACAGGGCTGACGTAACAACGTAAGTGCCATGTGGTGATGTGCAGATGCAGCACGATGCTTATGTAACAATGGCGGCACCTGTGTACACTCCCTAACCCTAAAATCGGTGCAAGCATGGAGCATTTGTGCGGTCTGTACTGCACCATAGAAAAGAAGGAAATGGAATGCATGAATATAGCAATAGTAGGAGTGAGTTAAAATGGACAGGAATGGGCCACTTTGACTCAGATAACTATAATCTATTTAGGAAGTGAAAAAACCAAAAAGAAATGGAGGGACTTTCATACTAAGGAAAGATATAGTTAGAGCACTCAGAGGATACAACTCAAAGTCAGACCATATATTATCAATAAAGCTTCAGGGTAAACCTATAAACATCACAATAATCCAGGTATATGCACCAACTACAGATGCAGATGAAGAAGAAATCGAGAGATTCTATGATGCAGTCCAGGAAGAAATTGACAACATACCATCACAAGATTTCAAACAAATCATTGGAGACTTGAATGCTAAAGTTGACAACAAAGAAGAATCAAAAACAGTAGGAAGATTTGGATTACAAACAAGAAACAAAGCAGGAGAGCATCTGATAGAATTCTGTGAGGCCAACAATCTATTCATTGCAAATAGCTACTTCATACAACCAGATAGGAGACTATACACCTGGACATCACCAGATGGTAAACACAAAAACCAGATAGACTACATAACTGGTAGTAGAAGATGGAGACGCTCTATCCTTGTGGCCAAATGGAGCTGACTGTGGCACAGACCGAAAAATGCTCATAACAAAAATCAGAATTAAGCTGAAGAAGAATGCAAAAACCATAATTATACCAAAATATGAATAACATTTCAGATGAATTCAAGGACATTGTAAGAAACAGATTTGAACTATTGAGTATAATCTACTGGGAACTTGATGAACAGTGGATAGAAGTAAAAGACATAATTAATGATGAATGCAAGAAAACACTAACAAATTTTGGCCAAAAAGAAAGATAAGAAACAATGGATGACAGATGAAACACAGATGAGACTGCAGTCAAGAAATAAGAAGAAGACTAGGAATGGGAAGGGCAGCTATGAAAGAATTGGAAAAGATACTGAAGAGCAAAGACACAACTGAGCACTAAGGTCAGAATCGTTCAGGCCATTGTATTCCCAATTATTATTATTATTATTATTATTATTATTATTATTAACCTTTATTTATGAAGTGCTGTAAATTTACACAGCGCTGTACATGCAATCTTTTTAATTAGATGGTTCCCTGCCCTCGGGCTTACAATCTAAAAAGATATGACACAGAAGGAGAAGGGAGTGGTGGAGGGAAAGGGGCTGAGGTCCAGCAGTTCCTCTCTGCCTCCAAGGCCTGGACCAAGGCAGATGGACTGGAGGGAGGGCTTGGCTTCATAATGGATGGTTAATCTTCTTCCAAGGAAAATACATACTCTCAAGTAGGATAATACATATACAGTACATAGCAATACAGGAAATGGTTTGATAAACCATGTACAGATGTGAGAGATGGATAGTGAAGGCAGCAGATAGAAAAAAAAATCAAATCATTTGAAATGTGGTGCTGGAGAAGAATACTTAGGATACCATGGACGGCCAAGAAAACAAACAAATGAGTTCTTGAACAGATCAGACCAGGGCTCTCCTTGTAAGCAAAGATGATCAAGTTGAGACTATCATACTTTGGCCACATAGTGAGAAGGTATGGATCACTAGAAAAAACAATAATGCTAGGAAAGGTAGAAGGTAGAAGAAAGAGAGGAAGACCACAAACCAGGTGGATAGACTCAATCAGGGTGGTTGTGGGCAAGGGCTTGCAGGATCTAGGCATGGCAGTGGAGGATAGGGATTCTTGGAGATGTCTCATGCACAGGGTTGCCATGAGTTGGAATCAACTCAAGGGCAGCTAAAAACAACAATTAGATTTACTTACACTGATCAACAAATGATTAAATGGGTCCAGTCAGAACTAACCAACAGAATTTCAATCTTTTCTCCACTAGCTTTATATATGCACATTTTACTTAACATTTACATTTACATTAACATTACAAAATGAAGAAAATATTTTATTTTTCACCATGAAAAAATGTACAGTAGTTGTCCTTATTCTTAAAGAAATTTCCTTAAACTGTCAGAATTGACATGGAGTGAATCTGGAAAATACACATACCATTGTGAGATACATTTAATGTTGCAGCTGCTTGAAATGGTGATGTGATGTTATGCTAGAAATCATTCTCCAACAGTTTATTATCTGATTTTTGTGTCATTTTTGAAAACAGGCTTAAGGGAGAAAATTCTGGTGCTTATTATGTAATTGAAAGATCAGGTCTTGTGATTTGTGGGAGCTATTTTTTCCTTAGATGAAACCAAGGACTAGGGAAAGTTTTATTGTATATATTCTATATTGTTTATTATATTTCTTTTCGAGAATGACCCTAAAAATTATTTCATGGTGCTGTTGGTGTTTTCCATTTCTTTGGAACTCATTGGATTGAAATTGGACAAAAAGTGTGAAACGTATAGCCTTGAAATTTTTGCACTTTGTAGTTTATAATTTAATTTTTAGAATTCTTCTTTTAAATGTGTCATAAATAAAAGCTGCAGGAAATTTTGTGCAAAATGTTTAACCTAAGGTTGGCCCAAAACAAATAAATAAAAAGGTAAATTGACATCATTCCAAGGGAACTGAACACAAAATTCATCCTCAAAACACATTCACTCCTATTTTAAATCATAGACTGTTAAGTATGTTAAGTATGCTTCCTACGAATTTCAGTAACACTATTAGTTGTGCACATACTGTAAGAAAAAGACATTTATTTGGTGGCAGTTGTTAGGCAGGTAAATGCTTTGCTGTCTAAAGATGAGATATATGGTGGATAGCAGGGCATAAAAATGAAGAATCAAGGCTTTTTCTTTGCTTGAGTTTGATCTTAAAACACAAATTTAAAAATTAAGAAATACAATTCTAGATATGTTCAGTCAGAAGCAACTCACTGGGACTTACTGTCAGGTAAGTGTGCATTAGGGCTGCAGGTACAGTTAAGCACAAGAAAACATCTAAAATGTGCACAGTATATAAAGATAGCCACCATGTAAAATAGCTAAATCAGAGGGCAACATAACTAGCTTCTTTGTGAAAGGTGACCAAAATTGCCTTCTTTGAACATTCAAATGATCTGAGAGAGACTGTGGTTAATTTTCATTTGATCACAACAAAGTTATTATCAGAGTTTGAATTTATGTTGCTTTTGCGATTAATTAAGGGGCACAATTTTTACATTGGAAAATAAACATAATAAATACTAATGCCAGATTTTGCAGATAGTGAATAATTATTAATGTGGGTCATTCTGGAGATTAGAGTCATTTTTGGTGGTTTTGTGTATTTTATGTGATTTGTAAAAAACAAAGCCATATATTAGTGTCACAAATAAGTAATGAACAATGAATTACTTTTTTAAAAAGTTAACATTAGGGCTAATGCTTTAGCTTTTGCAGTAACATTTCAAAGCACTGGTTATTATTATAATAATCCTAGCCTCACTGAATAACCTTCTTTTTTTAAAGAAAGACAATCACAAGCAGAGACTTTGCTTCTAAAGAAATGTCTAAAGAAACAGATGTGGTTCCCCCTGCCTCTCAAAAAAACATGATCAGAGAGATGATTATGGAGCAGAGGTCAATGTTCTCTAGAGGACAACATGCTGGGATTGAACATGTGAATGCACTTCTCTTGCCTTAGCTGCAAAACTCTGCAAGGGACCTTGGCTAAGGCACTCTCTCATAAGGTTGTTGCAATGATAAAGATGATAAACGCTGCAAAGTCCTGTGCAAGCACATCACTTCACTAATATCCTGTTTGGGAATTCATAAACTGAAAGTGAAAAGAAGCACACAGTTTATTCCCATTTGACCATCTCTACTTCTAGGAGATGTTTCCGTTCAGAAAGGCAGTTGCCTGCCTGTTACTGTGTCTATATGATTTCTATATGTCGTTTTACATACCTCAGGCTATGAGGTATGTAAAAAAACTAGTGACGACAAATGCTCTTGAAAGCCTCTTTTTAAAAAATTAGGTCTGGGATATGTTTTGAAATTTAATCTTGAATGTATCTAACAGTAAAACTTTAAATTATGCTGTTGATTTGTCCCCTCCATCCCCCAAATGGCATTAATCCCTTCCTAGAACCTAAAAGGGCTGCAATCCCTTCCTAGAACACATTCCTGTGCCTAAGCTTCACTGAATTTACTGTGATTTACTTACAAGTAAAGGCGCACAGGATTGGACTTTATGTCAACATATACATATGTAAATGGATACTCATGCACATGAATGTCCAATAACTATAAAAGCTAGGCATCAAGATTTATGAGTTTGTTTTGATCTTTTCTCCCTCTTCATCTTTTCATATGCACACATGCACACATGCACACAGAATGCTAACATTACCATTGCAATTATGATACTCATACCTATCCAAAGGAGGCTAAGGGTGTGACATATACAAATATTGACACCTGGAAGCTTGGGCGCCCATGCTGTTAAGAAAAACAAATGTTATTAACGTGTTAAGGAGAAATACTTGCTAATAACTAGATAATTTTGAGATGTTAGGTTCATACCATCTGTTAATCTTAGTTGTGATTAAAGAGGTAAATCCTAATGCCCATTATTCCTAATGACAGGACCAAGCAGGCTTAAAGCATTAGCCATCGCAGGCCGAAGAGAAGAAGCAATGAAGGATATCAGCAATCTTAGCTGCAATTGAGGAATTGCCCCGTCTTCTACACAACAAAAAGTGATACAAAAGAATTACACCCTCACTAAAGTCTATTTCCTCGTATAATCACACAAAATGATTTTTCTTAAATATGATAATAAATCACAGCAAAAAATCAATGTGGCAGGGCCCAACTGCTATGGCCTGATAACGCATCAATCAATATTTAGTATTTAGATTTTAATTAATACATAGCAGTGCAGAGGCCTTTTAAGGGAGAAATATTATCACAGATAAAAAATCCTGCACTGTTAGCATGCAAAAGTTGTTGCTCATATCTGTCATTGACCAATCTGCTGGTGTGATTAAAAACCCTTGAAAATATCAGACAAGAGCATAAAACAAATTAAGCCAAAGAGTGCATGTTGCAGGCACCTCAGTCTGCAAAGCTTCTAGAACAGGATGCTGGGTAAACTCAATACAGGGAGCAGAACACTGTCAGCTTGAACACAGGTCACCTCATCTTGGAAGAGCCTAAGAAATTCAGGGCATGAAAGATAATAACAATCAATATAACAAGGTTTTTAGGACAAGAAAAAGATGTTTACTAATTTCAGATAACTCCTTCACTACCAAATATTAATTGCATTTTGTTCTTGAACCTAAACATTTATCTTGATTTATAGGTAGGAGGGGTTTGTCAGGGAAAGTGTATGAATACTTTTTTGGGGTATGAATTTTAAAAATGGCTAAAATCTATGCTTAGTGTACAAACTTTATTAAGTCAGCTCGAAGGTTACAGCAGCTAGAGCATGAAATGGAAAGAGTTGACATTCTTTCCTTACTTTGTTTAGGATATTTCTGTTTCATATATAGACTGAATCAGTATTATAATTTATGAATTGTCACTTTTTCTTTTGCTCGCTTTGTTGTTTTATATATATATGTATCTCCTAAAACATCAAAACAGGTTGTGTCCCAGTTGGATGAAGAAGTCATTCTTTTTTATGATCATCACAAAAGTAAACTCTGGGACAAGGTGTCACATGTGCCAAAAGGTATGGGATATGTGGAGGAACGATCCTAGAATATTTACCGGGGATAAATTTGGATCTGTGTAATTAATACTAAAACATTTTTGTTTTGAAATAAGGATGATTAGTGAGCTGGTAAGAAGGATTCATACTTTATAGGAGATTATCACCTGGCTATTTTTGCCCTGGCCTTGCATGCAATGGGATTGGGGCAGCATGGGGAAAATGGGTGTTATTTTGCACAGAAAATTGCTGATGTGCTGCCACCCGACCATTACCTATCCCCCAGGAGTGCTCTGCCAGCTGATTTTGGTGGTACAGGTGATGGTTGGGCAGCAGTGCTGCAGCAATTTTCTGTGCGATAACATCCGTTTTTCCCAGTTCCGCCCTGATCCCATCCAATGCACGGACAGGGCAAAAATGGCCATGTAATAATCTCCTTAGTCAAATCTAGTACAAACTAGTACCTGAAACAAACTAATCCTTAAACTGGGGCCAAAAATGAGGATTTACTGTTCTTGTTATGTGCTTTTGACGCCAAACTATGGTGACCCTATGCAAAGGTTTTTATGGCAAGATGTATTCAGAGATGTTTTGTCATTGCCTTCCTCTAACTGCAGTGAATACCAGCCATTAATACACAGGACTGTTTTAGTCTAAGCCTAAATTTGTCATTTGGCCCTTTATAATTTCACCATGGGATCCAACATCTAAATTCTCTAAAAAGCTTTCAGTGCATTTTGCTCTTCTTTTATTTGAAAGAACAACCAATCAGAAAAGAATAAACACCCTTCTCTTTCCCTGTTTCAGAACCAGTTGTATTTGTAAAGGACTTTTCAAAATACTTCTTGGAATTGCAAAATGAATGTGTTGTCTATTATAAAAATTGGTTGTTTCTAGTTTCCACACTCTTTAAAAAGCTTGACGTAGTTTATGACATGTGTATGTTTCTAAATATCTATTGATAATACTATGGTGGGACTATTCATATTAATCTCTATGAATAAAACATACTTTTACTTTCTTTGTAGACATTAGTTTGCCTTGTTACGCAATGGATGCAAGCTGCAGAAAAAGAGATTCCACCTCAACATTAGGAGGAACTTCCTGACAGTAAAGGCTGTTCATCAGTGGAACACACTCCCTCAGAGTGTAGTGGAATCTCCCTCCTTGGAGGCCTTTAAACAGAGGCTGGATAGCCATCTGTCGGGGATGCTTTGATTGAGTTTTCCTGCATGGCAGGGGGTTGGACTGGATGGCCCTAGCGGTCTCTTCCAACTCTACAATTCTATGATTCTATGATCATGAGAACTATCTTGGTGTTATCAGTCTTGTCCTCTTCATAAAGAGATATGGATGATTTCAATCTGTTTATCTTCAGAGCCATTTTTAGTTGCTTTGCTTCCTGTGCTGAGGTATATTTTGTATGGGTGTATCTCTCTGTTTATGTGTATTAAAATGACATAGGCCTGTTACAGACTGCCAAAATAAAGCTGCTTCGGGTCTCTTTGGAGGTATGCTGTTTAAATGATGCATGCATCCTAAGAATCCGGAAGCTGCACCAAAGTTGCACTCCAGTGCTTAGGAATGGAGTGTGGCTTTGGCGCGACCTCCGGACTCTTAGGACCCATGCATAATTTAAATAGCATACCTCCAAAGCGACCCGAAGCAGCTTTATTTTGGCAGTCTGTAACAGGCCATAGATTCATTGACAATACAGTCAGCACTCCATATGCACAAATTGTGCATTCATGGAATCTACCATCCACAGCTTGAAACCCTAAAATCGAAACCAAAATCTTTCCATTTTATTCAAAGGATATCATTTTACTACCCCATTGTACATAACGGGACTTGAGCATCCATGGATTTTAGTATCCAGGGGTGGTGTGGAGATGGGGATGGGGTCGGTAACCAAACTCCAGCAAGGGCCCACTGTAAGGAGAAATATAATACAGGCTATAGATTCCATTTATTAATAAGATTTTGCAAGGTAGTTTCAAAGTGGTCTCTTCTATAACCACTTTTAAAAGAAACAACCCCTTTTACTGGTAGATGTGTGATGAAATTTCATAGCTTCTTAGAATCATTATATGCCACCAAACAGGGACAGGGCAGCTGAACAGAGGAGGATGGAAGCTCCTCAGTAGGGCCTTGGTCCAGTATTTATATTCAGGGGAATAGCATCAGAAGAACATTGGATCCTAAGGTAGGATCCTATGTACAGTCAGGCAAAAAATAAGGAATTCTGACAGTGTAAGAATGGACATTATTGGAGAAAAAAAAGCTGCTTGATGTGGGATCAAACTGTCCAGCTCCTTTGGGGTTGTTAGTTATGCCTGGCAGATGCTCATGAGGGACTCAGGATGTGGTCTTTCATATTACTCATTGGTGTTTATCAGACGAGCTCTTAAAGAGGTACTATTCCAGTGTGACTCCTCCAGCTGCCTCCTGTTGCATGCTGGGATTGGCAGTTTTAAGGAGGGGTATTTAGAATTCTCAGGCTGAGAAGTTCAGCTCCTTCTTTTTAAATTGGAAATTTTAGCTTGGGATATTTACTTGCTAGCACAGCACAAGTTGAAAAATGCTGAAAATTGAAGTTCTACAATATCTGGATGGCAATATTTTGTCCACTCCTGTGTTATACATTCTGAGTGTTGGCAGTAATAGATATAAAGAGATAACTGGTAAGTTAAAATTCAGTGAGTGGCCTAAATACCATAAAGGCACCAGATGCCAGGAAGCTAAGCAGGGTCAGCCCTGTATAGTACTTGGATGGGAGATTGCTCACAAATACCAGCTGATGTACATTACATTTCAGAGGAAGAAACTGGCAAAACCACCTCTGAGTATTCCTTTCCTAAGAAAACCATATTAAATTCATGGGGTCACCATAAGTTGACAGGTGTCTTGAAGGCACATTCAAGATTCAGTGAAATTCCTTACTTGGTTCAGGACAGGCTCTGGCTGAGTGAACCGTTGCTACTACTTTTTAAAAACCATAATATGATTTTTGCCCTTAAACAGGTTTCCCAGTTAGCCTGAATATCTAGAATTATGGCATTCCAGACAACTATCTGAAATGCTCATTGTGTTGGACCAAATGTACACAAAACCCCATTACCCCCTTGTATTCCTTTCAGTTCTTCTTTGAGTTGGCATCAACATGGATGTAGCACTACAAGAAGAATGGGGTCGTTTCCTCCTCTGTTCTGGTATTAAATTGGTGTAGAGAGTAAGGTACCTGAATCCCAGATATGGCTTGGAGAGTCCCCTGCCTCTTCTCTTCATAACCAGCAATGAAAGATGGATTCCTTTGTTTTCAATAAGATTCTTGTTGGCCACATATCTATCTCTTCCAGAAACATATTCTGAGGCTCAGAGTGATATAGCCTCTGGCTAGCAGCACATATTGGAGGTTAGGCTATCCCGTTCTATGCAGTGATCAGCATCAATTTACCCTCATAAAAGACATTTTTCAACAATGTCTTTATTTTGTCAACAATTGCAGCAAACAAGTAGTTAAATTCAAAGGACAGAATGGATTTTTTAGTAATGACTCTTGATTTATGCTGGTTTGTACTTTCAAAAATATTAACATTTTATTCTGCAAGAAATACATATCTTATCCAGCTGCCCTTGCCTTGCATCTTCCTGTCCATATACTTCCCACACAGAATGACTGTGCTTTGACAAGTTCCTGAGTGGAAACCTCAATTCCCTGTGAAATACTCATCTCCTTTGCATCCCAACATTGAGAAATAAAATGCCATAAGAAAGAGTCAAGCATCATATGACCATAGCCACAAAACCAATGTAATACAAACCCACATGCTATAACAGCATAATTTGCACTGCCTTTGTTAAGCTTCTTCTTGCATTTTGATTACAAAATTCATGGGGATTTACAACTTCCTTCTCAGCTCTTCTCTGCAGAATGTAACTTTGTAAATGGATCATAGCTTCAGTGAGTTGCTTTCTTTAAAAAACCAGCTATGAAGTTATAAGGACTTTAACAGCATTTGCCTCTCAAATAAGTTCATATTATTCACAACAGTTTTACAGTTTACAGTATAGATGGTGTTATTTTATGGAGTAACAGAGCAAATAGATAATAGCTGTAAATTGATGTATACGTCATAACATCCATTAGAACTTGTATCATTTTTTCCTAGTATAAAACCATTACAATGTTGATGCCATTAGTGAATCCAAAATTTCCATTCATCACAATGTTCACTGCACCAATAGGTTAGAGATTTATTCCTTCTGCACTGGGAAGACTAATTGTGAAATAAGGGTTTCCACAGCATGGGAAAATATTGTCCTTTTTACTAAACTGTGAGTATAAGAAATGAAAGTAAGAATTAGGGGGTTTAAGCTGTGAATATGTGAATATTGATAGAAAGGAAACTAAGCCGGTTTACTTATGAGTATAACTGAAGGTAACTAAGACTAGCACACCATGCCAACAATATAGTTATCCATGTTTACCTACACAGATAGAAATTCATGTGCCACGCAGATGCTAGTTGAAAAGAAAGCCTTAGAAAAATGAAAAAGACGTGAGGCAGATTTGTAGAGATTTAAACAGATTCCCTTGTAAATTAAACTGGTTTACCTCCCCAAGGAGTAATTTCTTTGCCTTGATACAAACAACATCCCCTCCCCTCTCTTTCTCTCTCTCTGTCTTTTGTGCATTCAACCCAAGCATGCTGGCCTCTCAGATTTTCCTAGTTTGCTGAGGTTCGATTTACACTGAGAGAATGAATTGATTACTGTAAATGGGTGTGTAGATGCTGAAACACCAAATAAATGTTTTGCTTGGTTTCAGCTCTATGGTACCACTGTGCCCCTTCCCCCACAAAAGACCCAAATGATGATCCACATTTAGCTGTGTGCATTTTAATATGTTTGTATGTATTTGCAAGCAGGTATGCAGAGAGTGCAGATGTGTAAGAGTGTACACTTAAGCAGACATCTGCCATGGCATCTGTTTTTGCACACACATAAAGGTGCCCATGCACACAGGTATAAAGCATATGTATTCATTCTCTAGATAATCAGAGACACAGATAAAATAAAGCTTCTCGAATGACAGACATTCTGCAGACAGGGTTGTTAGTTTATGTAGGCTATAGGCAGAGTCGACTGGAAAATTTTGATCACTTTAATTTACTATATCCAGCATGCCTGCTGTACTCATCCAGCACTTTTATCAAGCCCTGTGAGGTGGTATTGATTTTTTTATTTTCTATGTAGGATAAGAAGACAGAGAGTTAGGTGCAAGAGTGAATGAAGAACTTTCCTCAGATTACTGCTATTCTCTAGCTTATTGCATCCTGTCGTTTGTAGTTTCAGATGATGTCCAGTATGTCAGGGCTGCTTGAAGCAATAAACAGGGTGAATAACAATGGAAAGGCAAGATGAGAAAGATTGAAAAAAGGAGAAAGAGGCAGCCAAAGTAAGAAAGTGAATGTGAGAAATAAGGGTAAGGAGGGGGAGACGGAGGAAGCAGAGGTTGAGAAAAAGTGTCTGAGGTGTAGAAAGCTTGATGAGTGCATTCCTTTAAAGTAGCTATATAACCAGTCATGACAGTTTTTCTCCAAACAACTAAAACATAAAACCCATCAGGTAGGGGAATAATGGAAACAGTGCCTGTATGTTTTATTATTTTGCTCCAAGTGAGCAGAAAAGGAAAAGGTGAAAAAGTGTTTAAGAGTGTTTTGGTTTTTTTTAAAAAAAAATATTCTCTAGCATCAGCAATTTGGATGTTGTGGACGGTTGGATTTCTTTCTCTTTGCCATGTTGGGAGGAAACCTAACACAGACTTAAAACATACTGTATATAAAACCATTAGAGAGTCTGGATTTGCAAGTTTGGCATGGTTGTAATCAAAGATGTCAACAACTTAATTTCCACCTCCCCTCAAAGGAGTGTCTTGCTGAACAGCAGCTCCATAAAATAAAACATCTACTTACAGTATAGAATGCGCTATACATTCTTCTAAAAATTGTTTTCAGGATATACCCACCCACAGCAAATAAACCCATGTCTTACTTTTCTCATATAAAAAGAAGTGGATTACTATATCTAGCTTACACTGTGGTCATGGCACCCTCCATGGGGCTGACCTTGGAAGGTATTCTGAAAGTGTAGCTAATACAAATACCAGCATAATTTCTGGTCTTTGCTATTTTCTAACCATATTACTTCAGCCTCCAAAAAGCTGGACAGGCTCCTGGTTCATTTCCTGACTCAGTTCAAAATCCTGATAGTTACCTATGAAATCCTAAACAGGCAGGACCAGGAGAGTTAGAAGGGCCTCCTTCCACAAGAACCTGATTATCCATTCTGTTTTCATGTTGCACCACTAAGAGAGAGTTTGTTGCTAAAGACTCTCACCTTTTTAATGGTTGAGCCTCCATTGCACGGTTTCCTACCAAAAGAGGTTAGAATATGTAACTTTCTCTGATGTTTTTCAGTCAGGTGTTTAAGACCCCTTCTGCTATGGCTTTCACAATGTTATAGGTAGCATATCCACCTATATAAGATATATTATTGGCTGGTATTAATAATTTGTTTTAATTGTAGCAATATTTTAATTGTCATAAACCACCATGGTTTTTTTAAAAATTATCTAAATATTCTTAAACTAGATAAACAAACACTTTTGTACTGCACTAGTGTCTACAACTTTAATTGCCACCTGTCCCAGTACTGTAATTCATTCTGCAAAGCTAGCTCCCCCCACACCTCAGTAATCAGTCATTTGAAGGCTGAGCTTCATCTTGATTTCTAGAGTTACTGCCTGTCCCTCCATATCCACAGATTCTTTATCCATGGATTTGACAATCCACTTTTTGAAAATATTGCATATATATATATATATATATATATATATATATTCCAAAAAACAAACCTTGATTTTGCCATTTTATATAAGAGACACCATTTTACTATGCATAGCAAACCCCCACTGGGGTTTGGTTCCAGGATCCCATATGGATGCTTAAGTCCCATTAAATACCAAACCCCAGTGGATAACAAGGGCCCACTGTATTGTACACTGCACAAACATCCATTGAAATAAAGAAATCTTCACTTAGGTGTAGCCTAAAAGATCCTTGCCCATACTGGTGGACTGTATTTCTGAGGACCTGTGCATATCTTCTCACTGCCCTTAGATGTATCTCTGAAGGTGCTTTCAGATAGATGGTTCCTTGCGTTATTGTCCATTTTGCCTTTCCCTAAACATTTTTGGTAGCAAGAGAAAAGAGATAAGAAGAGATAGGAAGACACATAGCACTTAGAAATTGAATATGATAATAACTGTAAGCCTTCTGCCCTCCCCCAAAATTCCATGTTTTCAGGATCATGCTTGCACATCCATAGCAAGTGCATTCTCTTAAAATACAAATATTCATTGGATGCTGCCATCTTTATTAGCTTAAAAAACATTTCTTGCTTTCATGGGGAATATACCTCTGAAAGCAGAGTCCAACTATATGTCCAGTGGCCAGAGGAGTGGAGGATTTGTACTCCTCCTCTGCTGGGGAGCTACTTCTGGTGTTTTCTAGCCACACTCTTGAGGAGAGTCCAAACATACATCCAGTTGTGTGAATTGACAAACTAGTTCTTTAAATTCTTTTCCCCATGAAAAGGAGGTCTTTTGTGAAGCTATTAATTCGTCCATGTAAAGCCAAGCACCCCCAATACATTGGATCATAGTAGAGATAGCTATTAGCAATATATTATTTCCCAGTGAGCTCCTAGTTACTGTGAAGATTGCAGCTAAACTCAGAGAATTGGGAAAGCAAGGTGAGGATGGGGTGGGGGCAGATGACATTGTTGTCATTACTAATCAAAATGTCATGGCATTTTCACCCAGTGAGTCCGGGTTCCAGTATAGTGGTATGGATTTATGTCTGTGACAGAAACATAAAAAAGTGCATTATCTTCTAACAATTTAAATTTAAAGAAAAGAAAAGAAAGATTTATTTTGTAACCAAAGTGTTTTTATAAAGAGATTCAGTTGTAGTCCAGTTTATCACAGTGACAAAGACATTTTGTGAAAGAAGACAAACTGAAATTTAAAGCCTGAAAGCAGATAATCAGAATGCTGAATGTGTATGGGCAGAAAGAAGTTACAGTGGCTATGTTATCAACTTGATGCACATGCTAGCTTATGGCCAGCAGACTGTGCTCCTGACTGCCTGTGCTGCATTCTGACTAGGTTCTCTCTTAAAATGGCTGTCACCTGGTGACAACAAGTAGTTATCTCCAATGTAGCAAAGGTAAGGCTGCATATCCAGTACATACACAGCACCTTATGGGCAGAAATAGTCTGGGGGAAAAAAAGTATTTTCCTCACCAAATTATCTACTGTTACGATCATGACAAATATTTCCCAGGAAGAAGCTCCATTGAACTAATTGTAGCTTACTTCCAATGTATTATTGTTATTATTATTACTAGCATCATCAATATTATCAGTGCCGTTGTCATTGAATTGTACACGATGCTTTACAAGTAAAAGAACAGCAAAACATTTTCCCGATCAAATCTAGCAGATATTGCCTCTTCTTCTTTCCCTCCTTTTCCCCTTAGAAGCTTTCCAACTTCTAAAAAGTGCTGGTGGAGCATTGCTGGGATCCAGCTGGGACCTGGGCTGATGGCGTCCGGCAATTCGGTGGTGATTTAGTGTGTGATAATCCCCACCTCCATCCCACATCCCGGCATCAGCCCAGGAGGCTGGAGCTAGTTTAAAATTCTAAGCGATAATCTCCATGGAAGCCACCAGCCACCATGGCATGTGTGCAGTTCTGAACACAAAGAATGGTGTAGGTTCAGGGTGTGCAACTTCAGAGGGCCCAGTGACCAATACTATACCAGGGGCCCCACCATCTCTTTTCAATGACATCAGAAATGGAGTTCCCCTTCTAACTTCTTTGCTCCCATAGGCTTTCATTCTCCCCCAAAAAGTGCCATGAGCACACAGAGTGTTTTAAATTGTGCTGAGGCTTTCTAGAGTACAGTTCTTCATTTTTTGTGTAAAAATGTTGGAGAGGCACTAGTGGAATGGAGCCTTTAGGTGTCCAGAGGTTGTAAAAACAGGTGTCAGGGACCAGATGTTGTTGTTGCTGTGTGCTTCAAGTTGTTCCTGACTTATGGCGACTCTAAGGTGACACTACCATGGGTTTTTCTTGGCAAAATGTGTTCAGAGAAGGTTTTCCATTGCCTTCCCCTGAGGCTGAGAGAGTGTGACTTGGCCAAGGTCACCCTAGTGAGTTTCATGGCTGAGCTCAGATTCACACCTTGGTCTCTAGTCATGGTCACTGTGGTCAAATCACTGTGCCATGCTACCCACACCTTATGTCGGGGACATCACTAGAGGTGTGTGAGAAGTGCAACCCACACTGGATGACACTGGGCTGCCTTCTGGGTCTGGCAGGTCTGCTGGCTGGGCAGTAAAGAGAGTCATCTCCCACTCTTCCAGCAACTCTGCCATATACTGAAAAGCTGCAGGGCAGCAGGAGCAGCCTATCTCCACCAGCAACCATGGTGGGACTGGCTGGGTGATAAAGAGAATTGCTTCTTTTCCCCAGCCAACCAGCAACAATGCCAAAATCAGAAAAGAGAGGAGGAGGGTATTTAAAAAGATCTGCACTGAGTGTAAAATATGCTATGGTAGGTGTGCCACTGTCTTATGTAGAGAAACTGGATCATGCCTTGCAGAGGGCAACTAGCATGAAGAAGAGTCTGGAAACAGAGTCCCATAAAAGAGAGGATTAAGAAGAGATATGACAGTAGTTTTCCAATATTAGATGGACTGTTGTTCTAAAATTGCTTCAGAGAGCATGACTGGAAGCTTGAGGAGAGGGAAGTAAGCAAATTACAGCTGAATATTATAAGAAACTTTCGCAGCATAAGAGCTGTTCAATAAGGGGAAAGGACTAGGCTGATATTTAACCCTCATGCATCAAGTTAAAAAAAGAGAGAAAAGGTGGCTTTATGTGAGTTGTGGAGTATATTCTGAGCCCAATGAGAATTCTAATATGCCAAAGGGTATAAAAATGCCTTCATGCCCAGATAAGTATTTGTCTGTGCAAGGCTGTTCCACCTGAAATTTGAGATCCAGAAAACAGAAGCTAGAATAAAATAAAATCTGGCCAAACAAAACAAAATAAAATGTACTCTTCTAGATTTGTTGTATCAGTTTTTGGCCCAGACATTTCATATGTTAATAGAAAAACAATCTGTATGTCACAAATGGCTGAAATTTGGGGACGTCTACTGCTGTGGAGGGGGCAGTGTTGTACAATACCTATACTGTAGGTCTAGTTCTTTGTGATTCCTAGAATAAAACATGACTTGGGGGAATAAAATATTCTGTCCTAATACATGAGGGTTAAGCAGAGGGTATTCAGCCATCTGCTAGGGACTCTGCAGTTGCAGCCTGCATTGTAGATTCTGGATTCTTTAACAACCATGAAAGGAAGAAACATATGTAACTGATATTTAAAAGCAACAAAACATCGCAACATCCAGTGAATGCTCTGCGGTGCCTCCAGGGACAACGCAGTCTTTTAGACCAATATCTGTGGACCAGAGGCAGCTCATGAAACAGTCACACAATTAATAACTTGTGGATTTTAACTAAATGAAGTTAGCAATTTAAATAAGTATTTAACAGGAAGTACATGTTCGGCAATGAAAGTCAGCAGTTCTGAGAACACAGGAGGAACAAGGAAATTCCTTATATGATATTTCCTATATAAGGAATACCCACATGTATAAGAAGTTTTAAAATAGCATTCGTAATAGTAGAGTTTATTATTCTTCAGGCTCAAATAACAGCAATTCCCTTCCGTTCCAGACAGTATAGCAATAGAGAGGGATTATGGGAACTGCAGTCCAGCGACATTTGAATAGCTGCACTTTTCCCATCTTGTAAGCACCCCAATATCCCCACAATTCATTTTGCTACCTCTATATTTTCTATATTGCTCCTATGGATGCCAGCATGTATTTTTGGGGTTGTGATAATCTTTAAACACCCAAAGGGTTGTACATGAATGAGACATGTAGACCTCAAGACATGTCAATGACTTAAGTGAGACAAAGGATTTTATTGCACAGGCCTCAGAGGATGTGCCCAGAGCGGAACGGAAGGGAGCGGGAAGGGAACAGAACGGGCAAAAAAGCATATTACCGCATGGGAGAATGCCGCTGATGCTGCCGGAAGTTCCCGATCTTCCATCCGTCCCACAGCAGCTGATTTTCAAGAACTGTTCGGAACTGTTCTTGAAAATTGGCTGCTGTGGGACAGGTGGGGAACGGATTGGGAACTTCCAACAGCATTGGTGGTGTTCTCCTGTGTGGTAATATGCGTTTTTTGCCCATTCCATTCCCTTCCTGCTCCCTTCTGTTCCACTCCGGGTTCGTACTTCAAGTCCCATGTGATAAACTCCAGAGACAAAGGATAAAGGACTTGGAAGAGATCCTCCTCCGTGGCTGCTCCTAGACCGTAGAACTCTCTTCTATGGGTGGTCTCTTTTAGCTGGAAGCTGAAGCCTTTTCTATTTAGGCAGGCTTTTGGTGGATGAATTTTACTTGTGTGATGTGCTGTCTTAATGCTTTGCTGGATTTTACTGGTTTTAACTATGCTGTTTTTAACTTATGTTTTAATGGTAGTATTATTTAATTATTTTTAAGCTTTTGAGATCTATGAACTTTTTCACACGGGGAAAACTGGAAGGTTAAAGTAGGGCCAGGGCAGGGTCATCCAGGGCATTAGGGACAAGTTCACAGCTGCTTTCAACATGATGCTGCACGCAATCAGGACAGAATCCAGGGAGAATGTGAGGGAAATCAAGAAATAAGCAAATTCACAAAACTACCATATTTGCATATCCATTTTGCTTGTGAATTCACTCCCTTCATGTAATGGCAGCCATCAGAAAGCAAAGCTCCAGATGCCTTCCGTTTCCAGATTTCCCAGGGTCCCTTGCTTTATGGAGAATGCTTTCTTCTTAAAGGAAGACACACACACTCCCCTCTTTCTTTCGTCAACTGCTTTCTCCTTCCTCCTGCAGGCTCTAAGTAAAGGCACAGCTGGTGAGAGATGACAGAGGGAGAGAACGTTTTGGCATTCCTACTGGACAGGAGGGAGAAATGGAGGACATGTCCTGGAAAAGGAGGGCATCTGGGAATATCAGCCCTCTGTGGGATCAGGCAGGCTTATGGATCCAGCCCCCTCCTTTTTCTCCCTCTTGTGTGTATGTGTGTGTCTTTGTGTGTGATTTTACGGAGGATTCCTCCCTGGTTTCCCCTCCCTCTCTGGGGCATGTGAGGGGGGGGCACTTGTGGAAATGACAGTTTGGAGCATGTGCAGAAAAGATATTTCTAAGCTGGCAATGGGGATTTGTCCTCACCCGTTTAGCCAAATTCGCTAAGTAATGGGCCTTTAACCACTAGTTGTCCTCTTGTGTCTGATAACCATTAGCAAATGGGCTTGCTTTTCTGGTATGCCACCATTTTAAGCATTTTTTGGATGGAAGCACATAGCTCCCCATGTGAAAAAGTCCTATGTTTTAGTTCTGTCTTTTTAAATTATTGTAGGCTGCCTTGAACCCCATTTTGGGAGAAAGGTGACTCTCTTAAATAAAATTATAAATAAATAAATAAATAAATAAATGGAGTTTGCTAACAGATGCGATTTTTCCCTCACCCCGCACTCTGCATTTCCTACTGAAATGGAAAAGTGAAGGATGGGTTTTCACCAACAGATTAAACAAGACTTCACGCCTCCTTTATGTCCTATTGTGTTTCCAAGTACTCTTTCTGTCCACACATTTTGGGATGCCCCAGACTCTGGCCCGAGACAGACGACCAGGAAGTGCTGTCATGGGATCGATAGTAGGGTTAGGGAGCGCGCAGCAACCACACACTCCCTGATCCTACTACATGTGGGTGCCACCATGATTATGCGCATATCCATGATGTGTCCTGTGCAACGCGTCCAAATGGCATGTTGCACAGGACATATCACTGTGCTGCTGGAGGGTGCTTATGGTGCCTTACCAGCAGTGCGGAAAGGAGTTCCATTTTGGAGCTCCTTTTTGGTGCACACATTGTTGGTGCAGCAACTGCACAGCCGCACCAACAATGCAGAGAAAGGGGGCCGCCCCTTTCCTTTGTCCCTCTCCTCTGTAGGGCCGGGGTGTCCGGGGGCATGAAGACCTAAGGACACCCCTTTTCCAGGCCATGGAGAAGCGGCATTTTGTCCCTCTGTCACTGCTTTGTCAAGTCAATCATGCTACCAATGACCAAAATAGTCCTTTTTGATTTCTGGATTCACAGTCAACCACTTTGGAATCCTTTTTTTGATCCTTCCAAAGGGCTATTAAGTCTTTAGCCTGAAGCTGATTTTAAGGTATAAATATGGGTAGAAACCCATAGCTTCTTTGTATGCAATTTGGCCAGCACACAGTCAACCCTCCCGACTGTGTTCTGTGACTGCTGCCCTCAGACTCCCATCTGAGCTGCTCTCTTCATGGCATTCAGTCTACCCCCAGGTTGCATTCCATGACTGTTGCCCTCAGACCTCCTGGTCTGAGCCATTCCTGCTTTCCGTGGACCCGTTTTCGAGACAGGTAGCTATTACCTGCAATCCAGCATCCAGTCTCTGCTATCTCCTTTCATGTTTCCATTTCAGTTAGCCCTGAATGTTAGACTGAATTATTCTAGAGTGCGTGTTCTTTCATATTTCTGCCAAACAAGCTATCTTAGTTCACCCATGCCTGGAGTTTCTATCAGCTAGTACTGGTATAAATAGGTGCTTCAGGTCCTAAAATATTACCCATCCTTTCACAAGCCAAAATAACATTCCCCAACATATTTAAGACAGACTGCTGTTATAACAGAGACTCTCCAACCTCCATGCCATTTTGGGTAACAACCCTTGCATTAAAATATATGGTTTCTGGTTGCTCCATTATTTTATTATTTTCTTTTTGGACATAATTGTCTGGTAGCTTCTGAAGTGAATACAAAGCCCCTTGATGGTTTTCCTAACACACTCTGTTAAAAACCTGGATGTTTTACATTGTATACAGACACAACACTGATGGACTTGCAGGTAACATTTTGCTTCATAAAGAATGGTTTTAAAACATGCTTTTAAATGCGAGAGTTTCCCTAGTGTAATCACAGGTGAAGCTGTAATTGGAGTCATAATGCTGAGATCCAGGTTTCTGTGTCTGTGTTTTTAAAATTGTTTTAACAAATAATTTTTGTAGACTAGATGGCTGGCAAAAAGCACTGTTGATAGCTTTTTTCAAAAGGTGCTTAACATTAGCTTTCAATGACAGTTCTTCCTAATAGTGAGGTAGTCAGTTGGAGATGATGGATAAAAATTATCCACAAAAGAGATGCAGTTCTCCTCCTAATGTCTTACCTGGATCTGCAGAATAAAGATTCTTGGGACAGTGGAGATGCTTTTTGGGTGTTATAATAAATGATATAAGAAGGGCAATTGTGATAGAGTATATTTGTGAGTTCCAGATTTGCAACAATTATACTGATGCACATTAACACCAGATAAGCAGTTTGTTGGTAGGCATTGTCAAAATGGGTTGTTTTTGCTTACCATTAGTAAATTAGCAATAGAAAGAGGTAATGAAGTACCCATTCAATGGGACACTTGATATTTATAGATAAAAGCTTTGTTAAGCCAGAAATTGCTATAAATAAAGAAGGCTGGCACTGTATTGACTTCTCTAGAGGTTCCATCAAATATCTGTACTATTTCTTCATTTATTATTTGATAATTTTATCAGTCATCCCACTGCCTTAGAGCCTAAGGCAATACTGTATACAAATTATATAAAGCAACAATAAAAGTTTTGGCTTGTAAACTCACAGAATAAAATACTCTATTCACTGTAATAAAAATAAGTTAAGAGAAAGCAACATCAAAAGATGTAATCAGAGGTATTTTTTAAAACAAACATGATAAGGGTTTTTGTTTCATTGAAGAGACTGTGGTCTCATTTTACTGTTTTAAAAGCATCTTTTAATGTTTTCTTAGGCTGTGGTTGATATAACCATAGCAGTAATACAGTGATCTTTAAATTTATATGCTTGAGGTATTCCTTTGAAGCTTCAGTATCATTTTTATGTGGCATAGTGTAAAAGTAGATGAATGAATGGGGTAGGCCCCAAAGTATTGTTGGACTTTATATTGGCTCAACAAGTCTGGGGTTATGGATTTCTCTGGCACGGGAGATTGCAGGTCAAACTGCTTTATTTCTACAGTGTAGATGCACCCTAAGAGAGCATTTAGAAATAATACACCACTTTAACTGTCATGGTTCCATCCTACAGAATCCTGGGATTTGTAGTTTTTCGAGGCACCAGCACACTTTGGCGCCAGCATACAAGGCTAAAGACCTTGTAAAACTACAAATCCCAGGATTCCATAGGATGGAGCTACAGAACTTAAAGTGGTGACAAGCTGCATTTTTACTACAGCATAGATGCACACTAGGCTGCCCCCCCCCCGCTCTCCTTCTACCAACAGGTAACTACTTTTTTTTTTTTTTTTTGGAACAAGCATTTGGTGACTGAGTGGCCATGTAGAAAAGTTCTTAATGAAGTGTCTGTGCTGCATTTTTATTGTTGTTGTCATTGTTATAAATGATATAATATTGTTTTAAAGTATCAATATTTTAATATGTCATAAACACAGAATCATAGAATCTGACAGGTGGAAGGGACTTTAAGGGTCATCTATTCCAACCCCCTGCCATGCAGGAATACATAACTATAGTATTCTTGAATGATATCCATTCAACCTCTGTTTAAAGAACTCCAAGGAAAGATAGTCCACTTTGCTCCCTATGATAGTGTATTCTATTGTTAGAAAGCTTTTACAGTAAATAATATTCCTAATATTAAAAGGAATTTCTTTTCTTATAATTTGAGTCCATTTGTTTGTGTTCTGTCACCTGGAGCAGCAGAACACAAGCTCACTCCATCTTCAATGTGACATCCCTTTGGATATTTAAAGATGGCAAAATATCCAAAGGGTACTTTGATCTTGAAAGCTTATCAGGGTCAGCCCTAGTTAGTACTTGGATGGAAGAACTCCAATGAATTCCAGGTGCTGTAGGTTATATTTCAGAGGAAGGAAGTGACAAAACTACTTGTGAGTATTCCTTGCCTAATAAAACCATATGCAATTGATGGGATTGCTATGACAGGTGACTTGAAGGGACATACACACACACCATGTCACTTCTCAGTCTTTTTTTTCAAGCTAAACATACCCAACACCATAAGGCGTCTCACACTTTTTTTACAGATTTTTAGCTCAGGTAAGCTCTTTTAATTCAAGCGCTATCCAGCTTAAGTCCCATTGAAAGAAAAGCAGGATCACAAACAAACAAATAAATAAACAAATATTTAACAATGTCCAGCTGACCAATGTTCCTTATTCCAGTCTAAAGGAAAATAATGTAACATCTGATTACCATTCCCAAAGGCGGTCTAGCTAGTTCCATCCTTGCTGAGTGTCCAACATGCCATCAGAACTGTATTAACTTGGTGAGTCTTATGGCTTTTAAAATTCTGTTTCTTTTCTGTATACTGCAGTTGGAAATATTGTACATTGCTTTCAGAGGGCATTGATGGATATAAAAGAAATTTCTTAATGCAATCCACCCACCCATCCATTCTGTTATATTATAAACAGTGCAATGCTATACTGGTCTACTTAGAAGTGAAATCTATTGTTGCCAAAGATGCTTCCAGCTAAGTATGTATAGCAGGGCTGGGAGTCTTGTGGTTTTGCAGATTTTACTGGACTACATGTCTCAGCAGCCCAAGCCACCACAGACAATGGAAAGGAAAGCTGGGAGCTACAAGTCAATAGCATCTGGAGGGTCACACAATTTCCACCTTATGATATAGGACCAGAGGCCAGTTTTAAAACAAAACAAAACAAAAAATTGAAAGCCACAGGCATCCAAGTGCTGTGTATGCAGCATTCCATGGATGCACTTGGGCATTTCAGGCTCTTCTTCCTACTACAGTACAGCCCACCAAGGTATTGCTATATTTCCTATGCACAAACGGAGGAGGATTATCATGCTATGCCAGGATAGTTACACACAGATCTCTCGCCACATGCCAACACCCATACTGATGGCCATTTTCTTACCTTCAAAATAATCTAGATATTCTTTTCATGTCCGCAGAACCACCAGTTAGACCCCCACTGAGTATTTAAAATGCACAAAAACCATATTCCAGCTACCTAAATAAACATTTTTTGAAATGATTTTTATAGGGCCATCAAGTTATTTGCAAAAACAACACTATGTGCAGGCTAGCCTTATTTTTTTTATCAGTACTGCAGCACAGAGGTTTAAGGCTATGTGCCTAAGAGTTAAGGTTTAAAGCTTCCTCTGCACTATGATCCTCACTCCCCCACCTCTCAGCACCTCATCCTGTTGCAAATAGTGATAGAAGAAAAATCTTCCATTGGCTCCATGGGAGTTTTTTCTTCTGTTGCTATTTGCAGTATAAGAAGGGGTCTCCCCCCCTCTAAATGGAGAGCAGGGTTAAACCTCCCCAATGTACTAATGGAGAGTAGGCATAAACCTCCCCTGTGCATGTGATGCATGTCTGACAATGATGTGTGTATTCCAGGGGTGCAGCTATGGGTGGAAGCAAAATGAGGGCATTGCCTCTCCCAAATAAGTGTCCCCTCCCCCCAATTGCTAGTTTTGCAGACCTTTTCCAAGTCAGGCTCCACATTTCTAGCCTTGCAGAAAGTGAGACACTGAAAATAGGTCACACCTAGAATTCTTATATTTGCCCTGTTTGCATTTCCTCAGCAACACTGCCTCCTCCATTCCTTTGGATGCCTATATTTCTAAATGCTCAGCTGAAGTTTTAAATGACTGCAGTGCTAGAAATTTGGGAACCACATGAAAGTTTCACTGCAGAAGGCAGAATCCATATTTGGAGGAGCAAAGCCCCAGTGTGTTGGGAGGGGGGTGGGACTGAACGAGCGAGATGGTGACCAAAAGTGTTAAATTTTGTACCAGATTTCAGGACCACACTAGACATAATACAAACAGTCTTGTTCCTGCGCATATAGAAACAGAGGAAAGCTGTAATGTTAACAAGAGATTCTCACAGAGGATGGCTTCTTGTTGTAGTTATGTGTCTTCTTATCTGTTATGGGATGTCCCAAAAGTAAAAAGGTGTCATTTTTGTTCTCTTTATATTTGCTTTATTTTTGTGTTATTTCTGTTTTGCCGAAACATCGTGTGAAAAAACTCCCGCATTTGCATTTTTTCTCCTTTAAATTTACTTTAAATCCCATTTCTAAGCGGGATTCCTCTAGTGTGATAACATCCATAGGTTCACAGAGTGTGACTTGCCCACAGTCACCCAGTGGGTTTTCATAGCTGAATGGAGTTGTGAATCCTGGCTTCCCAGAGACTAGTATTCAAGCTGCTACACAATATTGGCTCTGTAAAGATGACATAGGGATGCAATGGCTTAGTGGTTAAGATGCCAATTCTGATGACTGGAAGATTAGAAGGTTGACAGTTCGGGTCCTGAGAGTTTGAAGGGGTGAGCTCCTGTCACTAGTCCCAGCTTCTGCCAACCTAGAGGTTCGAAAGCATTCAAATGCAAGTAGATAAATAGGTACTCACTTCGGTGGGAAGGTAACAGTGTTTGGTGCAGTCATGGTGGACACATGACTACTGGTGTAGTCTTCAAACAATGCTGGCTCTTTGGCTTAGTAACAGAGTGAGCACCACCCCCTACAGTTAGTTACAACTAGACATTCATGTCAAGAGATTATCCTTACCTTTAAAGATGGCATAGCCTGAGAAAGTAACTTTGTGTAGTACAACTCACAGAATTCCCCTAATGCCCATGCAACTAGGGTTTTGGGGAGTTACAGTTTATAATGTAACTTTCCCAAGTTCTGCAGGTAGTGGAGCTGCAGCTTTCCTGGCACATACAGAGGGTTACATTTCACAAGCAGCAAATAAGGCACTATGGGGCTGGACAGATGGGGGGGAAGGGGTGGACTAAGGGGCTGGACAGATGGGGGGAAGGGGTGCCGGGGCGACTGCATGTCACAGCAATGATGCGCTCAGAAAAGGGAACTGCAAAATGCAGCCTCTTTTTCTGCCCCTGCCTAGGTGCCATTAACGCCCTGGAGCGGTGCGGTTATGTTTACCGCACCATTTGGATGTGGCTCACAATGCACGTCATTAGTGTGCATGCCATCTGAAGGTACAAGCACCAAAATGGCACTGGGAGAGTGCAGTAGGGCTCGGGAGCGTGGGGATGCTCCACTCTCCCAAGACCTTAAATCGGCCCCAGGACAGCACTTTTTGCCCATCTGTATCTGGCCTATATTTGTTTCTTCTATACTATATGCTCTCATACACCAGTTTCATGTTTCTCTTTACTGAATAAATTAAAATCTCTGCCTACGAAAATTAGATACCGGGGAACCAGTTCAACTGCAGCCATTGTCCATCATGTTTTGTTATTGCACAAATAATAATTAACCACAGTCCTTACTCCAAAAATGAAATGGTATTTAATAATAATAATAATAATAATAATAATAATAATAATAATGCTAATAATACTTTCTTTGCAACTTCTCCTCAAGGCTTCAGATGGGGTACAACACATTAAGACACAATTAAAAATACATCAACTCAGTTAATGTATTTAACACAGTTAAAATACAATACTATAAAATCTTTAAGATATACTCATAAGAGCTCATATACAGAGTAAAAAGTCATGATTTAAAATTGACTGGATATGCCTGCAGGAAGAGATGTCTCTTTAGTGCTGCTTTAAATGCAATCAGCATTTTCAGCTGTCTTATCTCTCCCAGCAGGCCATTCCATAGTTTGGGGACAGCAAATGAAAAAGTCATCTGGGAAACTATTTCCAGTCTAGTCCTGGCTGGTTGGAGCAAACATTTCCCAGAGGACAGGGCAGATTGTATGGGAGAAGGCCATCCTGAAGATAACCTGGACCCAGATGATGTAGAGCTTTAAAGTAATAACCAGCACTTTGTACTTTGCCTGGAAACTAATTGATAGCCAGTGAAATGCTTTTAAGATCAGTGCAATGTGATCACCCCTGGATGTACAAGTAATCAGTCTGGCTGCCATATTCGGAACCAGTTGGAGTTTCCAGACTTGGTATAAAGATAGTCCAATCTACAGTGCATTGCAGAAGTTTAGTCCATCTTTAGATCCTCAGATTCTAGGAAGGGGCACAGTTGGCATATCAGCCAGAGCGGATAACAGGCACTCCTGACCATCATATCTATCTGAGCTGACATTTGGATCCAGGAGTATTCCCAAATTGTGAACACAATCTTTCAGGGCATATGTCCTTAGCAGAAGCTGTTTTTGAAACCACAGAGAAGTATATTTGGATGTTATCTGTTGGACAATTTTTGCATTCTCTTTCTCCCTCCTTAGATAGATAGGGATTTCCTGCAGGCAGATCTCCCTCTCATTCAAACTAACCCTATGATTTACAGTAGGTCATTCCCCCTTTGGGACTAACAGACACACTTTCTCAAGATTTTCAATTGAACTGTTGGAAAACTGAAGTTGGAAATATCCTATACATAGCCAGTTTCACCAATCCTGATGTTGCAAATGCTGTTGCAAATGCTGTTGGAATCTCTCAAGAAAGCAAGTGGTTTTCCTCACTTGCCTCAGCAGCTTGTCCACACTAAAAGTACTCACCAACTGAAACTGATCCAGTGTAATCCCACTCACAGAGTAACTGGACGTCTCATTATCAACTTCCATTCCAATGATGGCAAAAATTTTTATCTGCAAAATGGTTATCAAAAATGTCACAGCTACTGACGGTTCTAAGGTCAGTTCAGGGTGACTGAGTTAGACCTCACACCACCTGGAGCAGCTCAGCTGTACATGAACTCACAGACACAATATGAGCAGAAAATAAAGCTTTCTTTGCCACATTTATTGCCACTTTATAGAAGCAAGGGTATTCTCTACATTGTGTCTTGTTGTATAGAAATAGAGTTTTCTGCCATTTGCACTCTAGCCTTTGTCCTTCCCCTTTCATTTCCCTTAGTGTCTCTGTATACAAGAAGCTTGTTTGTAAATGGATCGGAGAGGACTTTTGGGGATGACCATGTCAATAGCCTTGGTTAGATTTTGATTCCATTTATCAACCAGAGCTTCAACAAGATTGTGGGTAATGCCAGACATATAAGCCTCCAAAGCCTCTTGGAATCTCAAGGGATCCATTAGCCTTCAAGGGAGGACCATTTTAATATGTCCTCCACCTCTACAGGGGCGTGTTGTGTGCCTTCTACATGCTCAGAGTACCTGGCCCTCACTTCACCCAGAAAGTGAAATCCCTTTTGGAGCTGATCCCACCAGTGGCTGTCCCACAGACAGCCTGACTGGCAGGGGAGCAGGTGGAGGCAATAAGTAGTTGTTCTCCACACAGTCAGCGGGCAGACCAGCAGGCAACAGTTAGAGAAGAGAGGAATGATGGACACAACTCTAACTTCTCTCCTCTGTGGAGTAATGGTGGTGGCGGCACTTTCTCTCTCTGGAGAGAAACTCTTTCCCTCCTTTTGTCTTTTCCATATGGCAAATCTTGTTGTTTTTTTTTAAAAATGAATATTTTTGATAGTTTCTTCATATTGGGAAACACACAGTGTTGCCAAACACAACATACATTATTTTATCATAAAACAATTTGGGAATGTAGCCTCCCTAATGTTAAAAAATTAGTGTTAAATTGCATGTACACAGTATGGCCCTTGTATCTCCGGGGATACTTTCCCAGACATATTGCAGATAGTGGAAATTGCAGATAATAGCAAGTTTTATATTTCCAGAGAAAGTTGAGCTGGAGAACCCTCAGATGCCTAGAAAGACCCTATTTTTTGGATGGGGGTAAGTGAAATTGTGGATACCGGTCCTATGCATGGGGGGATCGTACTGTACCTGACTGAGGGCTTCAACATACTGACATAAAGAGCCTGCCCCAGGGCAGGGTGGGAAATGGCATCCACACACCGGCCACCCAGGCATTGCCCTCACACTGCCCCCACGCCGTCTGCCTGACCAGATGGCAGGCAGCATCACACCGCGTCTTTGGCCCACCCACTTAATGCGCTGTGCTGAAGAAGCAGCAAAAAGCCACCACCATTGTGGCTAGGGTTACCTTTCCGCAGCACAAGAAGGACCTGCTTTTTGTGGCTCCTTTTTGCGCTGCAGAAATGCCAGATTGGGGTAGTTGCCATGGCCCTGATCTGTCAGCCTCGATCCAGCAAGTAGTTACCACGACCCTGATCCAGCAACGAAAGAGGGTGCTGCAGGCTGCCTCTAAGGGGCAGCCTATTCAGCCCCTGAGTTAGTATTCTTTTATAAATGTTTCTGTCTTGTTAATGCCAGGTACTTTGCATCTCTATGATTGCTCCATATTAGGAATATTGACTTTTTGGTGGTGGCTTCCTGGTTGCATCTTTGTCCCTCAAAAGAGTCTGCCATATTCAATTATTTAGGAGGACACTAACAGCAGCCTACTTAATCTGATAGTGGCTGTAGTTTTAGTTTAAACAGCAGCTTCCATTTATGCTGTTTGCTTTAGCCTGCTATTTAGGTTGTTGCTGTAGGCTGTAATCCTAAATGCAATGAACCATAAACTTCCCTGAATTTATTACTACTTACTTCTGAGCAATAATACTTAGGATTTCACAGAAAATGGCTAATTGCTGGCCTTGTTATCTGGTATCCATCTGTCTTTTATCTTATCTATCCTATCTATCTTTCTGTCTATATATCTAATCTGATTATTAAATGTAAGAATGACTGCTCCCCCATTTGATCAGCTACTGGCAAAAAGATAGGCTGACACAAATGTACCTGAAGATATGCTGGTGTTTTGCTGATCCTTGAAAGTTCATCTTTGTGCTCCTTGTTTGCATTGAAAATAAAGAAATTTTTAATTATCTTGTAAAACCAACAAGTATCTTTATATTTCAAGCAATATTTTTAAAGATACAGTTTTTTTGTTTCTCAGAGCTACAGCATATATTTCATTAGTTGACTAACCAGATTATAAGAAGTCTGTAAATTGAATAAATGATCTTGCATGATTCAGATTATTTCCAAACCATCATGCAAAGATATAGCTGAAATAATTTAGACATATGGATAAGAACCTTCAAAATCAATAGTGCTGGAAGAAATGAAACATATGCTGATGCAATCAAACAGAATTGAATTTCATACAAATGTTAGCAAATCTATATCAGATTATCACAGCAAAAACTTCATTTTCATTGATTTATAATGTATTATTATTGTTTCCACCAAACTGCCATAGACAGCCATTTAGCAGCTGCCAAGCGCCTTAAGGGTAAATAAAGGATAGCACTGATGGTGTTGGGATATAGATGTTTGTGTGTCTAATAATTCACAAGTGCAGCAGGTACGATATTCTGTTTCTGTATATTCTTTAGTGTTTTATTTTTAATCCATTTTCACACTAAATTTTCTAGATGCATTTATTTTGAAAGGTCAGGAAGAGCACAAAAGGATGACATTTCCTATTCACCACTTCTGTAAGGGCTGAACTCCCCCTGCCCCCAAACAAGCATCATAGCATGCAATAAAGAAAAAAAAAATACTGGGTACATTTAAACTATAATTTGTTGGGGGGGGGCCCTATAGAAGAATACATGAGATGCCAGAGTAGAGTGGATTAAGTTGGGGTTTCTAAACTCGGCTCCTAAGTATCTTGGGTAGCACTGAGGGAGTCAGAATTGTGGATGCCCATATATAATTGGATCTGTTGTTCTTGTTGTTGCTGTTGTTATTTTATTCATTTCTATCCAGCCTTTCCCCCAATAATAAGAATCAAGGAGGCTTACAACACATTTAAAAACAATAAAAATTAAAAACTATGCCAGATCACAAAGTATAAATTTAAACATTATTTAAAAGACAATTAAATTTATGAAGTATAATTATTAAAATTAATTTAGAAGACTATATACAGACATAAAACAGCACAGCACACAATCAAAAGCTCATCCCAGTCAATTGCTAAAAGGCTGATACTATAAAAATGTTTTAACTTGCCAATGGAAGGACAGTAAGGACAGAGCCCCCCTGATTTGTTGATCTTACATGTTTTACCAAATGGGGGGTGGGAGGGTTGGGTGAAGGGGGAGACGAATCAGAGCTTGGAAAAGCTAGAAGAGTTACAATCCAAACATACAGTTTTTTCAAGTTGTGAGCTGAATCAAAACAAGCAAATGAATTTGAGGAGGAAATATGAGTGTTCACTGTCCATGTGTGGAGAAATCTAACCATAAATTGATAGATATGTCTATGTTGGGGTGGGGAATATGTAGCTGTTCAGATGTTGTGGGACTGCAACAGCCATGATCAGTCATGATCAGACGTAATCCAGCAAACAGCATTTAAGCATATCATGTACCTTTACATATTTAGTCAAGCAATTTTTATCCCACATTCCCCCTTCAAAAATTGAGTTGCTGAGGGGTGGTTTACAAAAGCATTAAAGCTTTAAACCCAATAATCATTTTAAAAAAAACATTTACAACATATTTAGAGCAGGCTAATGGATGCCGCACCAACAAAAACAGAAAGACACAAAGCTACCACCCAGTGAATAAAAATAAACAGAGGCAAAGGCATGTTTGTTGATAAAAGCTTTCAATTGCCAGTGGAACTTTGACAAGGAGAAATATGATCTAACTTAGATTTTAATATCTTTGACCAAAGAGTTCTAACAAGTGGGGGCAACACTGATCATCTTGTCCCCTGCCTCATCACTAACAGTGCAAAGACATATGCTTTAGAGGCTCAACAAATTATCTCAAAGGACAGGCACATTTCCATGGGCAGAGATGTCCCTCACCTTGCTAGAGATTGGAGGCTTTCAAAAAATCCTTTACAAAAGACCACCGAGTAAACTTAGAAATCAAAGGATTAAATGAGGGATCTTATTATGGACTCATAGGATACTAGAATAGGAAGGAATCACAAAGGCAATCTAGTTCAACCTCTTCCATGCATGAATACACCCCTACCATGCAGGAATACACACCTAAAACACTCCCAAGAGATTGTATCCTTCAACATTTCAGAGATGAAAAGTGGGACATATGTGGCCAAACAACATCAGAGTGTAATCAAGATGGCAAATGTTATTAATGAGGAAGAGCACACAAGCTAGGAAAGGCAGCAGCATCTGGCTTTTGCCTGAGTCTACTGGGAAGGGCAAGATTCCACTTCTCCTCTCCTTTCCTCTCTTCATCTCACCTCACCTCTCTCTCCTGAAGAGTTAATGGAGTGCAAATTACTTTTGCACTTATAACTCAGTTTGTAATAACTGAAGTAAGCTGAGGATAAAAGGAGGAAATGGGAAGCGGAGAGAAAAACAGAGACTTTTAAAAAGCATCTGAAAAAGCTGGTTGACAGTGGATTAATTAGGACTGTCCATGGCAGTCCATGAGATGTGATCATCCAACCTCTGAATACCTCAGAAGAAGGAGAGTTCCCTACCTTTTGAGGAGCCTATTCCACATCTCTGACAATAAAGAGGTTCTTCCTAATGTTTACATGGAATCTCTTTTCTTATGCCTACTACTAGTTTACTGAAGAACAGAAAACAAACAATAAGGATTGTCCAGATCATCATATTTTCCATCATTATGTAAGGATGCAGAGAGCTGGACAGTGGAGAAAGCTGACAGAAAGAAGTTCAACTTTTTTGAGACGTGGTGCTGGAGAAGAGTTGTTTATACAGGGGAGAGTCAAAAAGAGAAACGAATGGGTACAGGTACAGATCAGGTCTGAGCTGTCCTTACCAGTCAGGATGACCAAATTGAGGCTTTTATGCTGTGGCTACATCAAGAGAAGGCATGACTCACCAGAAAAAAACAATAATGCTTGGAAAGGTAGAAGGTAGGAGAAAAAGAGTTAGACCACATACCAGATGGATAGACTCAGCCTACAGCCATGAGCCTGAAGAATCTGAGCAGAATGGTTAAGGACCCCGGAGGTGGGTACTGGTGGTTCTCATCCACAGGGTCACCATGAGTCAAAGTCAACTTGAAGCCAGTTAACAAGAAGAAAGAGAAGTAGTAGTAGTAGTAGTAGTAGTAAACAGAAAGTTGTTACAATGGAAAAACGTAAACATGGGATCTTAAAAGGATCTGATAACCCCAGATTATTTAAATGAAGTATTTATTACTACCAAATTTTAAAGGGTGGCCAAAACAAAAAGAGAGAGAAAAGACTTCCGAAAGGAGCATTTTAATGGTTGCTATTCAAGTGAGTTTGCAAACCTGGCTGGCTTTATTGTCTGCCTTTCCTGACCCACTTTGATTCATTCTTCCATTTTGAATGGCTTATTTGTTAACAGAGCACCATGCAAATGCAACTCTTTCTTCACCTAGGCAATGAGAGATGTTTGTGAGGAGGCATTCTGTGTAATTCATGAAGAAAGAGCATTATTATAATTTACATGTTTAACTGAAAACGAACTAACAGAGCTTTATCTGTCAAACTTTTTAACAGTGAAATCCTACAAATTCAGAAAAAAGTCAGTAAGACATATACCTAAGTAGGTTCACATAGGACAACAGGGTCAGCCTCTGAAGTCATGTAAGTTATTCATTTCTATTTAACTTTACCCCTCTTGAAATTTCCATCATGTTCACCTTTATTAATTCATGTTCATGCTTTTGAGTACATGTTCTCCTTTATTAGTTCAACTCAGCAAGGTTTTCTTTTCCCATGTGACTTTTGCATTGAAGCAGGTGATTGGATTCCATTGAAGTAAGATACAATTTAACCAGAAAATAATTCATTAACAGGTCAGAAACAGTAGTTCTTCACAATAGACTTAGTTTAAGTATTTATGGGATGAATATTAGAATATTTGCAAATGAAGACATGCACGAATATGTGGATTTTGAGGTGTATGAGCCTAAGACCTTCTCTGTAACTATCATCCTCATACATGGAGGAAAGAACTTTGATAGATAACATTAAAATGGTATCAGTGTAGTAGGTGTTGTGAAGTGGTGTGTGTTAGCTATAAGTTATTTGTCACCATTCATTGTTAAGAATCAGCATTTCTAAAATCCATACCACAGTTCAAATCTACCAAAATGTGCAATCCCAGGTGAAGTAATAGAGTTTTGCTGCAGCAACACTTGGTAGATTGTAGAGTAAGACAGTTGCCATTTTAAAAAGATACTGACCATGACTGAGAGATGCTTGTGTATTGGAATGTATTCTGCCCAGCTCTGATCATTTGTTCAAAAGCTGTGTGCCCTTTCGCATACACCAATTCACACACAAAATGTTTGTTGATCTATTGACTATATCAGTGATTCTGGATCTCAGGTCCCAGAAACTCCAGTCAACTTGGCCAACAGTCAGGGTTATGGGAGCCGAAAGTCCAAAATATCTGAAGGGCCAAAAGAAGAGAACCATCGGTTATATCTTCCACCAGTTCAATAAACAATATTCATTCACACCCAGCCTAGATGGAGAGTCTGGAGTTACACTGGCAGTACACAATAATATACACAAGTTGCAGTAGATTTATTTCTATGATTGTGGTAGTGACTATTTATGTTTTATGACAACATGACTCAGTAATCAGCTATGCATGAAATGGTCCCATCTGCAAATCTGTTTTTGGTTGCTGTTGTTTGCTGCATCTATGTCAGAATCCCTGCAGGAGTCCAGCTGTGATGAAGAAACTGTTCTAGTTACCCAGTGGAGTATGGTAACCCCCTAGGTTTCTCGTTTAAAGTTTAGACCAAATCCAGAATAGATTCACTGCCCCATTGATGTAGGATCCATGAGCCACTACTGAGTTAGTGTAGTCACTGGTCGAATGCCATCAGTTATAGCTGAATTGTCCCATTTCCTCCATATTATCAGATTGGATTGCAGATTATGCTAAAAGAGAGTAACATTTTGAAAAGGCAATCCAGGTTGAAGAATATTTAAGAGAAACTGGACTTCCCTGATTTCCTGTTTGGTGATAACTTTTATGTTAAAAATATTTTTGATTTTTTAAAAAATACTGATATATGAATATTAATATTTTGTTAGATTATAGAGGTAGTCCAAAATATCCTCTTAAGGATAATCTTGCACATTTAAGAATGGAAGTTGGGTTGCCTTTAGTACATGCAACAGCTTGTGCAAAACTGTTAAAGACTTTTAAGAAAATGGACAAAATTCCTGAATTTTGCAAATTTTTTTGTACTTTGTTTTTGGCATCTCAGGGAAGTGGGTAAGGAGGGGGCATTATATGGTTTCTAATTTTAGAGTTGCATCTCCTACTTCATTAGAAGTCCTTAAGCTGTGGAATATACAAAGCTCATGACTGGCTATTTGCTCGGGATGTTAATCAAGATATCAGGCTGGTCCAGGACTTAGTGTTTTATATGTGGTACTCCCATTTTAAGAACAACTTTATTTTATTTTACCTGATTATTTTTACTAGTACCCCCTTACAGAGGGCATTTATAAGTTTACATTTCAAAAGTATTCCCTATGTGAGGCGAATATATAAGAACCTCCCTTATAAGAACTGGACTTGCTTATGTTCTGACTCCTCAGTTGAATCACTCCAGCATAAGGTATGTGTTCCTCTTTAATTTATCCAACCTTACAAAATTTCCTGGGTAGAACAGCTAATTACTATCTGACTTTATTGCTTGAGGATGTAGATCCACTAATTACTGAGAATATGGCCCAATTTTGTGCAGTTGTTATTGCTACACTCAGACAAATCATTAAGGGTCAGAATCACTGGTAAAAGTTGGAAACAAAATCTTAGAAGAATGCTTCCTTTATGCTGGTGCGTAATGCTCTCTGTTTACTTGTATATTTTTGTTTTTGTTTTAATTTGATTTTACCTAGATCATTATTTTTATATGAACGTTTTATTAATATGCATCCAATTCTGAGATATTTTTGGTCAAAGACTGTAAATAAAGATTGAATTGATTGAATTGAATATTCCCTATGTGTATCTGAAGGGCAGATTTTATAATGTCCCTTTGGAACAGCATCTTGTTCCTGGGCTGGTTCAAGTAGAATATATTAAACATATCTTACATGTGGCTGTCCTTTTTATAGTAACATAAGAGGGAGATTTCTGAGCCAATTATTGTAAGATTCTCAGGTCTGAAGATATAATAATAAATTGTTTATTTATTGACCGCTTTTCCTAGGATCAAAGCGGTGTACAACATGTAAGATAAATACATTACAAGCAATGACATATTTAAAAATTTGGGAAATATTAAAATGACTTACAATCTAAAATCAAATATTTACAACATACAGCATACAGTTCAGCAATTATTAAGATTCCAATATATTTACACCATAGACAATCGGGGGGGGAAACTTATTACAAGGAGTTAGGAGGGTACGCTTGTAGGAAGAGGTAGGTTTTTAGTGCCTTTTTAAAGGTTTCCACCGTTCCACTAAGGCGGATCTCATCTGGTAAAGCATTCCAGAGAGAAGGCGTAACAGCTGTAAAAGCCCTTTGCTGGGTAGTCGCCAATCTCACCTTAGGATGATTGAGTAATAATTTACCTGTTGTCCTGAGTGTGCGGGGAGGATTATGCAGAGAGAGGCGTTCCCTCAGGTAACCTGGGCCCAAGCCATTTAGGGCTTTAAAGGTAATAACCAAACAAGATGACTCTATCAACTGCTTATTGGCAGATGAGCTCCTGCACATTGCTTATCAAGTAGCTCTTTTTACTTTTATCTTTTAAAATTAGAAAGAGAGCAGTACCTACTATAGATTTGGCCAAATTGTCATTGGCATCTTAATATGTAGATTTTTAACATGCTTTGAAACCACTGTTTTGTATTTTGTACAAAATATGTGGGGGTCCAAGACAGGAGAAAAGTGAAGTATACAATATACAAACAAACAAACAAATCCCAAAACTTGATTTTTAAAATGTATTTCTAATGATGTTAGGACTTTGGGGTTACAACATTAAACTTACTTAGACTACATTTTCTATATCCTATTATGCTCTGACCCCATCCACCACAATCTCATGATTGTACTTTCAGTTCCATAAGTGCATCAGAAAAAGTGGATTATTGGCCATGAAAGCTCATGCTAAAATAAATGTTATTTTGAAAAGAACTCCTGAATTCCTTCACCCCTCTTTCCATTTAATGCTGAATCAGACTAAATTAGTTATTCATGATGTGTTCTATTGAAAACGAATTACGGTAAGTAACACGACCATGCTATTGCTCTTTGGTCAGACTTCACCTGGAATACTGTGTCCAGATCTGGGCACCACAGTTTAAGAATGATATTGTCAAACTGGAACATGTACCGAATAGGGCAACCAAGATGGTAAAAGGTCTGGAAATTAAGTCTCTATGACAAATGATCAAGGGAATTTGATATGTTTAGTCTAGAGAAGACTAAAGAGATTATTGCATGGGCAAATAAAGTGTCCTTTTCCCGACAGGATAAGGTTGCCTTATGGGTTGCTATCTGGTGTTATCGCATGCTAAAATGCCAACTTTGTTACAGGGTGACTACAACCCTTCCCCCAGCCATGCTTAGCTTGCTGATTTTCAAGAACAGGGAGCTTTTGTACTTGAATATCAGTGGGCTATGTGCGGCTGGTGGATGGGTTGAAATTGCCCTGCGACAAAGTCGGTGTTTTAGCATGCAATAACACCTGATAGCAACCTGTAAGGCTACCTTATCCCATTGGGGAAAGGATGCTTTATTTGTCTGCGCAATAATCTCCTAAAATATTCATCTTTGAATATCTGAAGGCTTGCCATCATGGTGGTCATCTTTAAGTACAGTCTGCCCTTGTCTTACATGGGGGATCTGTTCTAGACCCCCCCTCACATAAGACAAAAAGTGCATATGCTCAAGCCCCATTAGATATAATGGGGCTTGTGCTCACTGTGCAGACGTGCACATGTGCCATTCTCCCATTTTCCCAGTGGCTTCCGCGTAAGCTGGAAGTCACCTATAACAAGCCTGCATATGGTGCGGACTCACTGTGTCTAAAGATGAAGTATTATTATTATTATTTTTATAGCTATTTGTATACTATTCTTTTCCCAAATCTGGAACCCAGAGCTGCTCACAATACAGTTGAAAGAAAATTTTTTGATAGACAATAAGTTAAAAGGTTAAAATCAGGGAACCCTAAATTTGAAGAAATTCTAGCCTCAAAAAATTCCCATAAAATTGCTTTAATTTATAAATGTTTGCTGGAATAGGACCTGGAGGAAGAGGTGATTAAAGAACAAATGGTTAAATGGTCCCAAGATATAAAGCAAAATATTTGCCTAGATCAATGGATAAAATTATGGAAAATCAGACTGAAATATACCTTATGAAATGAATTGAAGGATAATTTCTTTAAGATGCAATTTAGGTGATATTTAACACCTGTTAAGCTAGCAAGAATATATAGAGGTATCTCCAACAAGTGTTGGAAATGTGACCATGAAGTTGGTACATTCTACCATATTTGGTGGAATTGTAAATGGGCCATGAAATTCTGGAGAGCTATACATGGTGTTATAAAGAGAATAACCCAAGCTAAAATACAGATGGATCCCAAATTGTATTTATTAAGTATATGTGAAATGAAGAGTTAGAAAAGAAGTATGGTAAATTTTTATTTTACGCAACCACGAGTGCTACAATTGTCTTCGTGAGTAAATGGAAGGCAGCAGACTGTCCCTCAGTAGAGGTATGGTTGGCTAAACTGTTGGAATTGGTGCAGATGGATAAACTCACCAATAATTTAAGAAGACAAGACTGGGAAAAAGGTGAGGAGATATGGGAATTTCTCAGTGAATATAAAGTTAAGGATGATAGAGAAAATATTTAATTTAATTTTAAGAGGCGGAGGAGATTTGGAAAGTATATAACGGGTGATAGTTGGTAAAATGTACATGGGAATATTTACAAACTTTGAAGAATTGAACCTAGCCTATAATAATAATATAGAAATGGCGATATATATAGGTCTTATATGACTTGGTTGGAATTCAGGGAGTCAATTTATGCATCTGTTAAGTTAGAATGAGGTTTATATGTGTTTTGTTTTTGTTTGTTGATGTATGTTTAGTTTGTTTTTTGTGTTTTAGGATACAATGTTGTTTTGTAGGGATGTTGTGATGTACTGTTTTTTTTAATTCAATAAAAGTTAATTAAAATATTAAAAGAGCAATACAATTAAAAGCATACAAAAGTGATGCATTAAAATAGAATTAAATTATTACAATATTAAAATATATTGCTCATTAAAGAATAAAATACAATTACAAAGATAAAAGTGTTTAAAACACTTTAAAACAATAGAACACCCCAGCTCATTAATAAAAAACGTTCTATTTTAAAAGTCTGTCTGTATAAGAAATTTTTATCTTGCCAGTGGAAGGACAACAAGGAGGGGGCCATTCTAGCCTCCTGGGAAGTGAGTTCCAGATTTACGGGCAGCTACTGAGAAGGCTCCACCAACTGTGCTTGTAATAGGTGTGGGACTGAGGGAAGGGTCTCTCCTGAGGATCTCAGAGCCTGGGCTGGCTCATATAGGGAGATATGGTCTGCCAAATAGCCTGGACCTGAGCCATATAGAGCTTCATAGGTCATAACCAGCACTTTGAATTATTCCCAGAAACAAACTGGAAATAAGTGGAGCTGCTTCAACAGGGGCATTTTGTGGTCTCTGTAACCTTCACAGCCTGGCTGTATCTCTTTGGACCAGCTGCAGTTTCCAAACAATTTTTGAAGGCAGACCCAAGTAGAGCATGTTACAGTAGTCGAAATGGGATGTAACCATGGCATGTATCACTGAGGCCAGATCTGGTATAAGTTTGTTTTCTGCTGCTCCAAAGGATAGAATCAAAATCAGTGAATACAAATTATAAGAAAGGAGATTCCAACTAAACTGTAGGAAGAATGTATTGATGGTAAGAGATGTTCAGAGGAATAGACTGTCTTGGAAAGGGATGGACTCTCTCCTTCACTGTAGATTTTTAAACAAGGTTTGATGCCCACTTCTCAGGCTGTGGATTCCTGCATGGAAAGGTGTGGATTAGATGACCCCTGTGATTCTTTCCAACTACACTCTTCTAAGGTTCTACTATTAAAACAAAGAAGATAAAGGCTTTTAATTTTGTGGACTAATATTCTGGCCCATCAACATCTTGGAAACAAGCCATTTGACCAGAAGCAGTCAAGTGAGAGCCAGAATGTGATAAAAATAAAACTGCTAATGAGATTCACTGAACATAGGCCATGTGGGCAGTGAATCAAAGTGTCTTAGCCTATTAACCTGCATGGCATAGCTGTAGTTTAGCTATGATTGCTTCACTTCATTATTGTTTCAGTGGTGAATTAACAGAAGGTCTGTGATTTCTGCCGGACAACCCTGATATTCAAATTTGAAAATCCATATTGGTTGGATATTTATACATGGTAATATTTGTGCCTAGGTTTTTTTTGAAGGGTGGAAGGTGTGTGTGCGCGCGCGTGCGCGCGTGCGCGCGTGCGCACACACACACACACACACACACACACACACACACCTCCTCTTAGGTTCAGCAGTAGCCTTGATATTCATTCTAGAGAAAGATTTTCACTGTAGCAACTAGCTAACTGAGCAATATGGCTGTTTTCAGAGCAAGCCTAGATCAAAAATATCCCTGAATTTACTGTAGGGAAGAGCCTAATGCAATATGTGAGATGGAGCTGCCATTGTACATAGTGAGGGTCTCTTATATTTTCTACTTTCTATTTCCATTTCTTGTCCCCTTTTTAACATGAAATGGCAAAGAAAATACAACATGCAAGTTACAATGTAATGATATCATGAAATGAGAAAGACTGCGCACAGCAGGTTTAATAAATAATAATAATAATAATAATAATAATAATAATAATAAATTTTATTTATATCACGTTCCTCTATGAAATGCAATCGGGGCGGCTTACAACATTAAAATATACATGTGGAACCTCAGGCTCTTAGATTGAATTTCTCTTCCTGGCATCCCATCATAAATGATAAGGTTTCCTAGGACAGTGCTATTCATTGTAGTAGTCAGTAGACTAATTTTAATCCATGAGCCTTTGGCTGCCAGTCCCTGGGAAGCTTCCAGGGAAGAAATAAATAATTGTAGACAGGGGGCACAGTTATGGTAGAAATTGCCATTAAACTAGAGAAAAATTGCTGGTCCCCCCATCACATAGGTTGAGGTGCACTGACCTAGATGGGCACACACCCTTTCCTATATTATGATTGTTTTGTGGCTTCCTATCCTTATATTTTTATTTGCATTTGAAAATGTTCAAATGCCTATTCTAAGGATTTGTTTCAAGAAATAAATACTTGAAGCTAAAATATGATGATATGTGAGTCTCACTCTTTACCTTTACCTACCATCAACTGGAATCTCTGAAGTAGAATTGGGCTTCCCTACTGAAAGTGATTCCCTACCCTTGGATAAAGTCCACAGTGAAATGGGCCTCAGAATACCATTTTTAATATTGGACTCAGATCAGTTCTGTCATCTATGTTGTGCTAAATGTTGAATTTTGAGCTAGGAACAGACCAAAGCCAGCTAATCTAGTTTATCACATTTTGAAAAGTGAATTTGGTTGTGTGAATGAGCCCTTGATCTTAGTTTAAACTGGTGTGAAAGGAAATTCAGCTCCATTGTATGTTGATTTCATTAATCTCAGGAAGCTTAAGTTAAACTAACAATGAACTTTTCCTTCGGACTAGTGATAACAATGAAAGATATGCTTAGCCTTACATATGACATCACCCTTCAATATTTAGAAATTAATCTTCTTCAGTATTTTTAACATGACGGACAATTGAGTTTTCTGTTGAGAAAAATGAAGATCCAACTAAACTATGATATCTCCAGCCATTTTTGCAGAATTTCATGTTTGCTTAGAACTAGGGAAAGGAATAGCAAATATGATGGCTGTGAACATGGAAGAAAACCATTTGTTAAAGTTTTTTGTGCTTAAAACATAAGAGCAAAATTTCTACTTTTGCTGATCACTGTATCCATTGCCCTCTTCTGATGCCTTCTGATGGTCCTTTAGCCACATCAATGCATCATAGCAAGAACTTGTACACATAGAGGGTTCACACTCTGCATATGATTGACTAGAATCCATGAAAGCTTATGCTAGAAACTTCTTTTTCTAAGGAACATTTATATCTTTTTATGCTGAAAAAGACTAACAAAGGCAGGATATAGACCGCCCAAAAAGGGCGGTCTGCCACCGCCTCCATTTCCGCCGCCGGAAGCCTCAGCTGCCAAACGGCGAGGCTTCCCGGTGGTGGAAAAAGAACCTGCAAAAAGTGGGTTCTTTTTGCATCGTGCTTGTGATGCCCGAGTGCGCAAATGGCGCACTTGTGACATCGCAAGCATCATGCGACGTGTGGGCGCTATGCATCTGTTGCGTCAAAATGGCCCATGTGTACAGGGTGCCACCATTTTGATGCCCCCGTCACGTGCTAGGGGTGAGGTCAATATGGACGGTGTGTCTTCAGCCAACCCCTAGCACATGACGGGGCGCTGCAAAGGCCCGTCTAAATCAGGCCAAAGTTATGTTTTTCAGTATTTCTGAATGATGATTTACAGATTAAATTTGTATATGTTATTCTCCCCCCCCCCCCCCCCCACACACACATAGATAGTGTTTAAACAATATGGCTAGCAACTATAAAATGCAAAATCACAGTTACAATAGGAGCAAAATGATTTTTCAAGGAAAATAAAAAAAGTAATAAATGTTTCTTTTATAATAAAATAATTAAAACTTTTTTTTTGTTTGCTAGTGCAAGAAAAACAAAAGCAGTGCTTGGCAGAGTATGCCAGAATTTGGCATCAGTCACTGAATAAGCCCTATCTCATATTCCCACCAAATTTTACTCTGGAGTGTGTGCTTTGGTGTTTTGTTTGTTATTGTGTATTCAACTAAAAATTACAAAATCCAGGGAAGTGCAAAATCTTAAAGGGAGCTGCATTTTGATTTCAACATTAGTGTGGATGGTGTGGATCCATTTGGTTCAGTAATGAAATGTGGAGCAAACAAAAGACTTAACCGTCTCTGCTATGAGGCGAGCCTTATAAAACACAGTGGGACCATCAGGATAATATATAGAGAATTAGGTTGTGAGTTTGAATCTTACTGGATGTCTAGATTAGGATATCTTCTGTATCCGTTAAATATTTATTTATAGATTTTAAAGATTATAATGGCCAGCATTTTAAACCACGATGTGGAAGATTACATTTTGATAATCAGAATTACTACTTGTACTAGGCTGCAGGCTACAGTTTTCTGAGCTCAGTTTCTTGTGCTTGAGCTTCCCAGAGGCCTACTACTCAATGAAATGATTCTAACTGATTCAAAAGCTTTAGATCAAATATCATGGTTAGAATGCAACCCCCCTACATTTCCACCATGCAGGGGTCGCCTCAATTAGCTACTTGTGTCCAGTACCCAGTCGTCAAATGGGAACCTTCTACATCTGCAAACCTCCAGTATTTTTGGCAGTGTGTTGTAATCCTTCCTGTGATATTATTCAAGCAGTGAGAGCATGCCTCACAACTGTGATATATTCACAATTTGGAGTGAATGTTAAAAATGAAAGTAGGAAGTAATTTTGGTAATGACACATCTTAGAGAAAATGAGAAGTATGTGGAACAGTGAAATACCAATCTGCTTATCAGGTTTTTTTATATTACTTCTCAATATATAGTTATTAGGATGGTTTACACAAACTCAAACCCAAATGAACATGAACTAAAACCAGTGGAATCATAAAATAATAAAATATAATAAAGCAGGGTAAAAGACGAAGCAAAAATCCATATTAAAAACTCATTAGATGCTAAAAGCCTACTGAGATAAAAATCCTAGAAAAGGCATTAATGCAGGTACTGGGGAATTTTCCTTGAGGATGTGTTCTACAAACAAGATGTAAAACCACATCCTGGCTGCCATCCAACTCATCTAGATGGTGAGTGTATCCAGAGGATGGCCTCTGAAGATGCTCTCAATGCAAGAGCAGGTTGTTGCAAAAGTGGACATAACTTTGGGGAACCCGTCCCTAAAGTTAAGGACCAACCATAAACTGTGCTCAGAGCCATACTGATCCGACTATCAGTCACTACTGGCCCTAATGGTGATATATCACCAGTATCAGAGATGGCATGATTCTATATAAAAGCCACTGAAGAACATGAGCAGATGATGATTTTTAAAGTTTTTGTACCACATAATGTTTTAGCTCATTAAAAAAAATTTAAAATTAATTTTCACATATAATTCAACAGAAGAGTAAAACACAAAATACAAAGACATATGCAAAAGCATATTTAAACATATTTACAACATATCTACACACATCTCCAACACATCACTCCAGGAGGCTCTTCCTCCTGCCCCAGAAGAGCCATTATAAAAAGCATAAAAACAAATGCAAAAACACACATAGAGATTACTCTTCTTAATCTTTCATTTAGAGGCTGAACAGTCTGCCCCTAAGGGATGGCCTGCAGACGCCCCTTTCAACACTGGATTGCCACAGCCCCAATCTGGCCTTTTTGCGCTGCGGAAAGGGCTCCATAGCTGCCGGTGCCGTGGCTTTTCAGTGCTCCTTTGGTACTGTATCATCTGGATGCAGTGCCAGAGGAGCACCATGATGCCGCCTGCTGTACAGTGAGGCGTGTGGTGTCATGCTGGCAAGGGGGCGGAGTCAGGGCATGCGTTATGTGGACACCATGCTCCCACTCTTCCCCAGTGCTGGCCTTTGTCGCCAGTCTACTGAGACTGTTAGTTATCTTTCCACCTAACTTAAAAATCTAAACTAGTTTGTTCCTCTTAAATGTACTCTTAAATACGCAAAAACTTTTATATTATAATTTCTTCTTTTTCTTGTGTATAGCTCAGAAATGGTTTTCACACTTCTACAAACCTGTCTATTGACTTTCCTCTTAACAACGTAGGGGCTGAGCAGATGGATAGGGAAAACTGGGCCGATCCTAGTTTTTCTGAAAGCAGGTGTAAGCCTTACCATCCTCACTGATACACTCTAAGGGTGGTGTATTGTATATGTGACTGTGTGGCCAGTCACACTGGACATCCAAAGGTATGGCACTTGGGTGGGAAGAGGGAGATAATTCTGGTCTCAGGTGGTGTGTTCATTTGACTGAAGGCAGTCCAAATACCAATGGGCAGTCTGCTTCACATAGGGTTAAGCTGCACCTCTTGGTTTCTCTCCCACCTCCTCCCCATGCATGTGCATCATTGAATGAACACACCACCTGAGACTAGAATTATCTCCCTCTTCCCACCCAGGTGCCATACCTTTGGATACCCAGTGTGACTGGCCACACAGTCACATGTACAATACACCACCCTTAGAGTGTATCAGTGCACTGATTGACACACTGGCAAAGCACAATCATGGAGCTCCCTATACAAGCCCCCCTTTCCCTCCTTTCCACCATGCCCTCCCCCTATTGAACTGTCTGGTTTGTGTATGTTTTAAGTACATCCATTGCATTATTGGAGACCTGCCATGTTTTTCGTTCTTTCTCATCATAGTTGTGATAGTGTGATAGTTGGATAGTACTTTTATGCTCAAACGAAAAACCGTATGGTGAGCAATGGCTCTGGTGGCTGCATCTCACTGGTCTTAGGGTGCATACTCTAGACCGCTTGCATACGCTGCCTGGGCTTTCCCGCATTCCTGTACTTGCGTGAAACTGTTTATATGCTAGTGTGAATTTTCTGCATTACAGCCAGCTCAAATATCTTCATGATCCAATCTTCCATCAATGTAATGTCTATATTTCCCATTTTCATACATGTAATAATCTAGCTGCTGTAATCACTTTTCATATGGTCTCAGTAGTTTATATTGGTTTAACACCAAACTGTTTCCTTCTAACTAGGTTTCCATAACAAGCCCTATTCTGCAACCATTAGAAATTCCTAAGTACCAAGGTTGAAACAGGAAATGCTAAGAGATCCTTATCTAGTCAGTAGTACTGCCATAGAGTCTGAATGTTTGAAGAGTGAACAAAACAGCACCAGCACCAAGACACACATGAAGATATTCAGTTTTCTACTGTAAATGACATTGTAGTTTAGTTGCTTACTTTCAAGATTTGTGTATTGTCAGCCTCGTTGTGATTCTATTCTAAAAGACATGAATTCTTCAGTGTGTAAACATTTTCACACTGACCAGGTCTTTGGCTTAACCAACATATGAAAACCATAAAGAGTCTTATTTTCTGATAAAAGAAGTGGCTAAAGACAATTGACATTATTGTTTGAAGTCCATGGCTTTCATGCTTGTTTAGCACTGTTGAAATGGAACTGGGGCCTGGATTTATGGGAGAACGCTTGCCCAAGGTCTCTACCTTTAACATATTTTGTGCTCCATCTGCCTCTTATTCAGGGAATGTAATATGATTTTGATTAGTTTCTGATGAGCTGCAATTTCAGTAAGTGCAACTCCAGTGCTGTTGTTTTGTGCCACTGCTACATTTCAACAATAATTTAAGAAGACTGTTCTCTTAGTTGTATTGATAAAATAATAAAAGACAGTATCTAAAAACATCACACACAGATAAAACATACTCACTGTGCACCTCAACCCTGGCTTAGATTTTTATTTCTATTTTCTTCCAAAAATAATAATAAGCCAAAATGGGTTTTGGCTTATTTGTTATGGCAGTCATGAATCCATATAAGTTTGGACTCTAGATTTCATGGGCTCAAATTATTTGCAATCTCAACTACAGCAGGCCCATTGAATCAGTGGTAACTAAAGCAACATCTGCATACTTTTAAACTTTTCACACACACACACACACACACACAGAAAACCTATGACAAATGTGGACAAGAAATCTTATAGTGTGGTCAAGATGGTAAAAAATATCAATGAGGAAGAACAGATAAGCCAGGAGAGGCTGTATTAGTTTTCTTTTGCCTGAGACTACAAGAAAGGATAAGACTCTTCATCTTCCTTTATTTGCCCACTGAATTAATTAAGTGCAAACTACTTTGTGCTATGAATTTAGGGGCTGTACAGACTGGCTTGAAATGCTGGCATGGGGGCAGCTTGGGGGAATGGCTTTCGGATGAGGCACACCCCAGTGCCACCCCCATGCCAGTGTCACACCATCACCCAACCGTAAGGTGAGCATCATCACGATGCCCCTTTGGCGTGGTTTTTATATGACACATGCTGAAAGGAATGCTGAAAAGTGCTTCAGTAGCAGCAAGGGCACCTTTGTTTTTCAGCTCTAAAAGGCGAGGCATTTTACAGTTTCTTTTAGAGCTGGCAAAGCACTGGATCGGGACTGTGGCAACTGCACACTGTGGCCCCAACCCAGCGCTGAAAAGGGTGTCATGGAGCCACTGTTTTGGGGCAGTCTGCTTTGACCCTTAGTTTGCAGCGACTGAAGTAAGATGAATACAAAGGAGGAAAGTGGCAGGGGGAGAGAGAATTTAGGACATTTTACAAGTGGCTGAAAAATTGAATCAATCTGCACTGTTCCTGCCATATAAAGACAGTTGGAGGATATCTGCTTCAGTTTAGGATTTACAATAGTTTTTGATATCACACAGAACTCCACTTGTAGAGTTTTTATGTGGTAAAGCCTGCTTAGGACTGTACCACTTCCAAGTGCTGATGAGGAAATCATGAAAACAAGAAAACTTCTCCATGCTTATAGAAAAATGGCCAAGTGGGATGTGGGGTGGCAAATGGCACCATTGTCCCTGCAAATCAAAAAGTATGGCACTACTACACTAGTGGCCCAAGCAAAATACCACCATACTTAATTATAGTACTTATCAAGTAGCACTGCCTAGGATGCTTTCTTCCTTCATAGTGTAGGATGGTAGTATATGGAACCCTGCCCAGCAACATCTGGAACATAGTACTGAATTTGCTGCAGTTTCAGAAATGTCAAGTAATGTTTTGTGTATCTGTGTCAGGGGGTAATGAGAGTGGAAGAAAAAGAATGAACTGCTCCTGGCCAACTTCCTATCCTTAGCAGATACTCCCCATGGTGAATAAACTTGTTTTTTTCACTGTATACCTGAAACATTAGGTTCCCCACATTCAGGCCTGGAACTCCCTACCAAAGGTTGCTTAGCTGACCCCTGCTTTGTTCTCCTGCTTCTAGGCAACTATTGTTTCATTCAAGCAGCTGTTTGGAAATCAATTTGTTGCTGAAGAAGAGACTTTTAATGGGCCAGTGCATTCTTTTTTTTCCTTACAGATATGTTTCAAATTACGTTTTTCACAATTTTAAACTATGTTCTTAATCTAATTGTGTGTCAGTATTTGAAAACATTTCTGTTGTAATGAAACTTTCTGTTATGAACGTCCCATTTTTGGGAGAAAGATGGAATAAAACCATGCAATTAATTAATTAATTAAACACATAGTAAGGCCTGATACAGACAGGCCAAAATAAAGCTGCTTTGAGTCACTTTGGAGGTATGCTGTTTAAATGATACATGTGTCCTAAGAATCCAGAAGCCACACCAAAGCCACGCTCCAATCCTAAGGACTGGAGTGCTGCTTTGGAGCAGCTTCCAGACTCTTAGGACGCATGCATCATTGAAACACCATACCTCCAAAGTGACCTGAAACAGCTTTATTTTGGCCTGTTTGTATAGGCCCACTATTCCTATTGTAATATATTTGTTATATGGCTCATATTGTAAAGGTAGTAGTGAAGGCAGACACCTAATCAGTGCATCTCCAGCTATCTGGGGGAACCATCATTTGTGCCCATTGGCTACAATTCTTTCTTTCTTTCTTTCTTTCTTTCTTTCTTGGAAAATTGTTGGGGATCAGTAACAAATGCCTTCTGGGTAGGAACCAGTCCACAGCCATCACTTTGGAAAGCAGGGACCTAAGTAAATAGAAAAGACTCCAGAAAATAGTTTAGGTTCCAGATGTCAAGAGAAACAACTCTGGACAGGTCTTGCTGGTATGGATGATGATACAGACTACTTATACCTTGCAGAAAACTCTTACTGCTGGACACAGTGTATAAAACATAAATTCAGAAGAACTCATGACTTCTGCGAGCCTGAAGATTCACCCAGCTCTGTGCAAAAACAGTCAGAAGCTTCCCTCTTTTCCACCTCCTGCTTTTAATACTTTACTGCAGGTTTAATTGCTGCAATATTTCAATGCCAAAGAGAGTAATTTGCAGCTTGAATACAGCATTAGATCTGCAGTGCCCTACACTTTAAAATCCCAGTATAAAGCAAGCATTTGGTACTCGTACTACAAGAATTCTCATTTCCTGCTCACACTTTTGAAGAGATGGAAGTTAAATGCCTACATTAACATTTATAAAAATTTAGGAGTGATTCCCTTATTACATAATTAGCCCAAGCAGTTGGAATATCTGTATATCTGCCGATTAGAGACATTACTCGGAACATGCCCTCAAACAGCTGTATTCCAAGGCAAAAGAGAGAGAGAGAGATGCACTAATGTGGCCCTGGGGGAGAACGTTCCATTTTGACAGAATAAGGCAGCTTTGGTTAGTTGTTACAATTAAACTTGCTCACTTTGAGGAAAATGCTAGGGAAAAATGGCTTCTTAGACAAAAAGATATTTTTTTTCTCCTGTTAAAATACTAATTTTGTCCTTCCATTAGGCTTGCCTTGTGAATATATGAAACTAGAAAAATGATATCCTATACATTCCAAATAGATTGTTACAGATTAGAATAACTGTTAGAATAACAAAATCCACAAAATAGTGGTATCTTTATTGGATAAACTAAAAGGTATAAAATACATGTTGCAAGTTTTCAAAGCTTCACTTGCTTCTTCATAGCAATAACAAATACATTTCTATACCACTTACTGATGTACTAAGCGATTTACAAAGTGTAAGCTAATTGCCCCCAACCAGCTGAGTACTCATTTTAGTGACCTATGGAAAGATGCCAGGCTGGGTTGACCTGGAGCCCCTGGTTGGTATTAAACTCACAAGCTTGTGGTTTGTGAGTGAGTGGCTTTAGTACAGACATTTAACCACTGAGCCACCAGGGCTCATCAGGAAAAGATGTTGAAAATCATACAGGAGAAGAAAAGTGACAATATTAAAGTCACAAGTCCAAATTTTGTCTCAGATGCTACTTCTGTTGTCATTTAAGATGGTCTGGAGAGATATCAAACAAGGCAGTGGCTACTCCCCATCTTGACTATGTAGGGACGGTAAAACAGCAGCAAAGTAATTTCCATTAAGATCCAGGGTTTGTCTGCACAATTAACATACTGATCATTCCAATAAATTAGAATGCATCCATGTGATGCTCAGGAGTTTAGGTCTTTTGCAGGTAGGGTAGGGGACTCCTTCAGTTTCACACACAAAAAAAAGGCTTAGTGGTTTTTACTGGAGTATCTGTGAGTATCTGGAAGGATGTACATTATCAAATGTGTGGAGAGCCATATGCTTTGCATATGGATTTTGATGACTGTACATTTTTGGCAGAGCTGTACATGATTTTTGGAATCAAAATTTTGGATTTTTGGAGACTGTACATGATTTTTGGAATCATGAGATTGGTAGTTTGTCAGGGCACCAGAGCTCTCTGATGGAGAAGGCTAAATGTCTGAAAAAACTACAATTCCCAGGATTCCATAACACTGAACCAGGGCAGTTAAAATGGTCTCAAACTGCATTAACTCTTCAGTGTAGATGCAGCCTAGATAAAAGTTGCCAATTGTAATGCAAATGAAAGAGTTTCCCCTTTGCTGGAGCCAAAATTGCTGTGAAAGTTTTCTTTGTTGCAGCAACATTGGGTATCTTCAAATCTAGGAAACATATTAAGGGGTAAACAAGTTTTGGTTATGCAGCAAAGCACAACAAAATTCAAAATCCATAGAACTGTGATAATCTTTACTGTGTCGACTAAAACGTGCAAAATATAATGCAAGCTTTTGAAGCTCCAGTGGCTTCTTCATCAGGCAAAGATGTTAAAACTCATATAGGATTTTGTGGGTTTTGGATTTTTATTGTATTTTGCTACATAGCCAACACGGCTACCTCAGTATATTGCCTGAGCTGGAATAACAGGTTCTGCCCTTTTGAATGGAGTGTGAGCGCACTGACTCATCTGGTTTGTAACAGCTGGTGGCTCTTCATGTCAGTGCAATGGTTGCACTGATCAATTGGGTGATGCATCAGCTCTTGGAGGCCTCCAAGATTAAAGTCTGGAGCAAATTGTCCAGGGACACAAGAACCACATGCACATCAACGTTTCATGATGAAAATCCAGTCAACTGTGGTTGAGATGGTAAAAGTTATTGAGGAAGAATATACAGTACAGGCTAGAAGGGGCTGAAGTAGTTTGCTTTTGCATATCTGCAGGAAAATACAGAACTCCATCCCTACTTCTCCCTGTACACAACACCCAGAGTTGAATGCAAACTGCGTTGTATTTTGAATTCAATTTGTATCAACTGAAGTAAACTGACAATGAGGGAGAAAAATGGGAGGAAGGTACTGGGAGAAAAACTGGGACATTTTGAAAGCTGCTGAAAAACAGGAGAACAGAGGATTAAATGAAATCTTTGAACCACCAGTGATGACTGTTCTGGACCCACCAGGAGTCACATCACTGAATTGGCCCCTGTACCACTGTAATTTGCTGTGACAGCAGACAAAACAACAAAAATATAAAACCCTCTGGACCAGAGTTTGATTGCCAGCTCAACCATGAAACCTACTGGGAGACCTTGGGCAAGTCACAATCTCTCAGCCTCAGGGGAAGGCAATGGGAAACATCTGTTGAATAAATCTTGCCAAGAAAATACCATGATAAATTTTCCCTTGGGTCACCATGAGTCAGAATCCTATGGAATCCTGAGATTTGTAGTTTGTTGTAGCACCAGGGCTCTCTGGAAGAGAAGGCTAAATATGTATCAAAATTATAATTCTTAGAATTCCATAGTACTGAGCCATAGTTATTTATATTCCACCTAATCTCTAGGAATCCAAGCAGATTACAACAGTAAAGCAAAATACATTTAAAAGAGAATACATTAAAAATTCCAAGATCCCCATCCCTCCCCGCAGTCATAAAAATGCAATTAAATGCTAAAAGGAGATTAAACCAAGCAAAGAAGTTAAAAACATTAATATACAATTACGATTAAAATGAAATTAGAGTTTCAAGCGGGGTCTGGGTAAAATAACGATGGGGGATAATGGGAGAAAAAGGGGAGGGGGGAGGCAGGTCAGCAAGGATGTTTCAGTCTGGAAAGGCCTGCCGGAAGAGGCCCGTCTATATACCTTCTTAAAGGTTTCCAAGGTGATAATCTGACGGATCTCGTCCGACAGGTCATTCCAGAGGAGCAGCTGCTGAAAAGGATTGCTGTGTCATTGCAGAGAGTCTAGTCCTGTTCAGTTGAAGCCGATTCTTCCCAGCAGAGCAGACAGTGTGGGGAGGATGATATGGGAGAAGGCACTCCCACAAGAAGTCATGACCCAGGCCATGTAGGGCTTTAAAGGCTAAAAACAAAACTTTGTATCTTGCCCAGAAGCTAATAGGCACCCAGTGAAGGGATTTAAAACTGGTGTGATGTGGACAGATCTAGATGTGCCAGAAGCCAACCTGGCTGTCATATTCTGTACCATAGCAATTAAAGTCGTGTCAAATTGCATTATTTTTGCAGTGCAGATGCAGCCAAACTGAAATTCATTTATCCATACCTACCTATGTCCTACTCCCAATATAATATTGGCCTGTTACAGACTGCCAAAATAAAGCTGCTTCGGGTCTCGTTGGAGGTATGCTATTTAAATGATGCATGGGTCCTAAGAGTCAGGAGGTCGCGCCAAAGCCTCACTCCATTCCTAAGCACTGGAGTGCAGCTTTGGTGCAGCTTCCGGATTCTTAGGATGCATGCATCATTTAAATAGCATACCTCCAAAGAGACCCGAAGCAGCTTTATTTTGGTAGTCTGTAACAGGCCATTGAATATGAAGAACTGCAGTATAACCTAACCAGTGTATTAACTTTTCCAAATTCATGGGAGAATCCTACACAGTTATACCAGTAGCATCTTTATTATTAATAATTGTAGGTGTATATTTATGTGAACAATTAAATTGGAATTATGTCTGTTATCACAGTAGTACAAAATGTTTTCCCCAATTGTTCAAAACACTTTACATAACTGACAGAGTGCCCAGTTGGTGTGCAACTCTCCTAATGTAAGACTTGACAGTTAGGCCCATGCTTCATATTACATGACACATCTAGTCATTTTACGCCTCAAATTGTCTCAAGTTCCTTTTTCATAGATAAGAAAAAGATGTATACAGGCTTCTTCCACTTTTTGACATCTTGCTCTTTGCTCTTTCAACGCTTGCCATTAATTCGACATGGGTTCCACTCTTTCATCAGTTCTTTTTGACTATGAGGCCTACCTGAGACTGCTTGCATGCACTTGTGTGTGTGTGTGTGTTGATATATTGATATTGATATATAGCATATTAATTTAGTTTTCGTACATATTTAAAAGTGATATATTGTTTGTTATTTATGTTTTCAGTGGCCAAAATGCATTTGCAAGGTAAAAATCTCTAGTTTTTTTTTTCCAATCAATTCCACTTTCTGACAGTCCTCCATCTGTCAGATAGGTGGGGGCTTCCTGTGGTCAGAGTCTTTCTCTGTTGTTAAAGATTACAGTTTCCAATGACTGCTTTTCATTAAAAAGAAAAGACACCAAGAGACAGACAGTTACATAGATCTGCATAGTGTGGCTCTAACTAGTCTGGCTCTAACCATCTGTGGGAGAGGAAAGGATAATCAGATCCTACCTGTGTAATTCAAGAACTTGTGCCTCCTTTTCATTTAAAGGAAATTGTAAATGCTGTATATAATAGGTCTATTTAAATATGCATAATATATTTTATTGGACCCTTTTAAATTATTATGTAGGCCATCTTGCATCCCTGAGAGAAAGATAGAATATTAAATAAGTAAGTATAGTTGGTCTTCCACGGATTCAACCATAAATGATTTGAGAACATTTTAAAAATATGTAAATTCCAAAAACCAAACCTTGATTTTGCCATTTTATATAAGGAACACCATTTTACTATGCTGCTGCATTTAATGGGACTTGTAACCAAACCTTAGTGGATATCAAGGGTCTACTATAAAACATAGAAGCATTGGGAGACTGTTACAGCTGTCTACCTTGTAACTCTCAGTGTGTCCTTATCTATCACACCATAGCAGTGTGGACCCAATTTGAAATCTTTGGTTCATGATCTTTCTTGGCAGCTCATAGTCTGAACCACTACACTATACCCATGACTACATGATTTGTGATGGTAAGTATAGTACCAGGGGATGGTCGTTCTTCTCAATTAATTAATCTAGCATGGAAGGACATTTGCTCCTAGAAAGCAGCAGACTTCTCCAGGTGCTTGAATGCCACATTGATTTGGAATTAGAGCTTGAGGGATTTTCTCTATTACTACTTTACTCACAAACGCTGCATGCTGAGAGATGTAGAAATGATTCTTTCCCTTAAATGAAGCCTGTTCAAAAACCAAGAACACGTGCTGCTAAAGTTTATTACTTATATTGCTGCTTTTCAATACCTTGTTGACTGCACTCATAATTTTCAGTGCTCTTAGAAGCAGGTAAAATAATGTTCATACCAGCAATAATTAGCAAATGGACTATATGAATAATCACACTCATTCCCACAAAGATTTCTTGTTTTCACAGACCAATCTATTACTTGCTTCAATGAACCGTCTTGTTGTTAATTTGCAGGGTTTTCACCCCTAGGTGATGGAAATACCTGCCCTCTTCCCAGTCTCCCATTAAGTATGGTTTTCACTAATATGTATAATTCATGAGAAAAATTTGTTTGTCAAGGATTCCTGACAGGTCACTTAAATCCTTGATCAATTGATAATGTTCACACCAACATGGTCCAGAATAAAAATTACTCTGATGCTAACTTCCTTTTCTTGATAAAATAATATGGTTTTTAACTCTCTATGCAGCTGATTCTGAAAAAACAAAGTAAGTTTCAGACAGCATTTGACTGCAATGTACTATTACATTTAATGCATTGTCATTGGAACACACACATACACATTCATATTCTATACAATGGGAGGGTATTTGCATTCTTCTTGGAAGCTGGACTAGAAACAGGTCAACTGACAAGACACACACTGTAAAGGAGAACATTATGAGTGTGCCCACTGGTTTGCAGACACATAAACAAGACTAGTCCTACTCATAGGTACAGTGAATTATTGGTTATTTAGTTTAGTACTATTGTTTTTTTATTCCCAGAGTGAGGAGACATGTGTGGGATTTTCTGCCTGAAGTGGCAAAATAACCTGGCCGAGCCTTGGAAACTAAACACTATGACTGCTCCCATCTTAGATAGCAAACTATCTTGGGTCAACCCAGCATGCAAAGCCTTTCCAGCACTATTAAGAGCTGAGACCTATCTTGAAGAATATTATAAGCAGAGCTCTTGAAGAAGAAATCTCTGTATGAGCAGATGCTTCTTTTAATAAAATTAAATTTTTTAATTTTGTTTAATTTTTCATTGTAATTCTGTTTAATATTTACTAGTTAAACAGTATCTATGTGGAGTGCTAGAGTTACTTGCAAGAGTTTGTGTTTGTGGGGAGTGGCTTAGAGAGTCCTACCTGGTACTGTTATCAAATTTATCACCACAAAAATATTGAGTAGTAACTCAGTGGCTAGAATCTTCTTGATGACCTAAACTGATGTATGTATGCTAATGGAACATTAGCCTTTTCCCACTTCAAATAGGGTCTTGGATGAAAATAGTAACACTGAAGTACAAAGCCCAGCAAGTACAGTGTTTGCCTTCACCCAAAGTTTGTCACACCTACTTATGTTAATAGGGATTTTCTCTATATCGAATACAGTATACCTCTTTTAGCACTGTTACTCCATTAGACAGTACATCACTAGACAGTGTTGTGATTTTTCAGTACTGTGTGAAGTGTTATTTTTTTTAAATGGTTAAAGATTCAAAGTACAAGGGCAGAGCAAGATTAGAGTTTCACTGGTTGCAATGAGGTTGGCATCAGTAGTGCTCTAACCCCCACTCACTCTTGCAGTGTGTGGATTTAGTCTCACATTTGCTTGTGACTTTTACTGATGTATTAAAATGACTGGGGATAATGATAAAAGAAATTCAGAAGATCTACTTTTTGTAGATCTTTTTGGACATTAGCAAGTTTCTTTCTTGGTAGTGAAGCAACTTAATGCTAAAAATTCTGTAGCATAGACTCCTACCATATATGAAGCAAAAGATCCTAGAGGTTCAAGATGGTTTCAGGAAAGGAAGAGGCACTAGGGATCATATCACAAACACCCAATGGATAATGGAGTTCACAAAGGAATTCCAGAAGAAAACCAGCATGTGCTTTAGCGATTACAGCAAAACATTTGATTGCACAGATCATGAAAAGCTCTGGCTTGCTTTTAAAAGAAATGGGAATGCCACTACTTCTGATGCTCTTGATGCATATCCTGTATTCAGGACAAAAGGCAGCAGTCAGAACTGAATATGGGGAAACAGAATGGTTCCCAATAGGTAAAAGAGTAAGACAAGGATGCATTCTATCACCTTATTTGTTCAACATGTATGCAGAAAATATCATATGTTGAGCAGGCTTAGAGTGAGAGGCAGAAGGAGTGAAGATTGGAGGAAGAAACATTAACAACCAAAGATACCCACTAAAATAGAATAATATTAGCTCTGGTAATCTTGGTAATCGTATACTAAGTTAACAATTACCAAGGAAGGTCAAAGAAGTAAGTGCTAAGGTAGTCCTAATACTGAATATAAAGAAAACAAAAATAATGATCACAGAAGAACTATGTGAATGTATCCTAGATAATGACAAAATAGAAATAGCCAAAGAGTTCCCATACCTTGGATCAAACACTGATCAGAATTGAGACTGCAGTTAAGAAATCAGAAGAAGATTAGGACTGGGAAGGGCAGCTATGAAAGAACTAGACAAGATCCTAAAGCACAAAGACATGACACTTTACAATCGTCCAAAATTGGAGATTATCATACAGGGATGGGATGGGGTCGGGAGCGAAGAAGATCACTTTCTTGTCTCAGACTTATCACAATTGCACAAAAGCATTTCAGAGATGTTGCACTTTGTCCCATCGTTTAGGTTGAATTGTATTAACGTGAGCTTCTGTTAATACAAAATGACAGGACAATTCCACTTCAGTGATGAGATAAGCATGACGTTATGTGAAACTCTTTCACATGGTCAATTGTGGTTCAATGATGGGACAATGACCAGATAAGCAAGATGTCATCTGATGTCTTCCCATTCATTTAAACCATCCTATCCATTTTTGCGATTGTGCGGTAAGGACGTGAAAAGGATGGGACAAGGAAGTCCTTTTCTCCATGTGAAAATCTCCAATTTATCCCTCATCGCCACGTATACATGTGAGAGCTGGACAATAAAGACAGCAGGTAGAAAGAAAATGAACTCATTTGAGAAAAGAGTGCTAAAGATACTGTGGTTGGCCAAAAAGACAAGGGATTTCAGAACAGATCAAGACCGAACGTTCACTGCAAGCCAGAATGACTAAAATGAGGTTGTCATATTTTGGCCACACCAGAAGAAGGAAAGACTCACTAGAAAAGGCAATCCTGCTTGGAAAAGTGGAAGGCAGGAGAAAGAGAGGAAGACCACATACCCGATGGCTAGACTCAACCAAGGAAACCATGGGACTGAGCCTGCAGGACCTGAATGGAGAGGTAGAGGGTAGGGGGTCTTGGAGATGTCTAATCTGCAGGGTCACCATGAGATAAGGTTGACAAAGTGAAGATTACATAGGAATTGTGAGAAAGTCTACCCATTTGCTCATCCCCATGAAACCCAGAATAGGGAGGGCATGGGGGCAGGTCACTGAAAGCCAGGCTGGGGGAGACTGATTCCCCTTCTGAAATGATTAAGCATCAATGGTCAGGACTCTTAAGAATCCTGTATAGTTCAGCCCTATGGTGAAGGAACTGCTTATCAAAAGTGTGCTGGTTTATAGCCATCTTGGCATTCACTTAATATGGTCTTATGTTTTTTTCCTTTCCTTGATATATTAATTTTATGCCTCAAATTTTTTTTATAATATTAAATTTATTATTTAGTTATGGTCTTTATGGTAGTACCATTGTTAAAAATATATATACAGTACAAATACTTAAAAATGCATAATGACCTGCCTTCCAGCCTTGGTGTCCCCCAACCTAAAAACAGCAACAGAGTTTCTGCTCACCC
>NC_056525.1:178838026-178867764 GCF_019175285.1 Sceloporus undulatus
TTATTATTATTATTATTATTATTATTATTATTATTATTATTATTATTATTATGTTTATTGATATAGTGCCATAGGCTTTACATAGTGCTTTCCAAAGGAGAAAAACAATCCAAAATAAAAACAAAAGCCTGCCAATGGCGTACAATCTAAAACCACAAGCAAGATTATAAAATTAATAAAATATTACTATAACAAGGTTAAAACATCAATGCTGTTGTCTACCTGAAGAGCATAGTCTGTACCTTTATCTGTGAGAGTTGTCTTCAAAATTATAATATCTTGCTTTTCTTAAGATTTAAAAATCTTGCAGAGAGCTTCTAGGCATAGAGGATATCCTTTCTGAATAGAGGTCAGTGAGAACAGTTGAAGTGTTGATGGGGTTGGAAGCATGTGTCTGCTCTATTTCTCCTATGTAGTGCTTATATGTGAGGAAAATGTCCCAAAAGGGTGCTTGTGCAGAAGTTGGGTGAGTTATTTTTTTTACTAGAATTCCTAGAATCCCCATCCAGAAAGGCTAATGTACACCATACTAAAATTAATTCCAGCTGAATGAGCAAACTGTAAACAAATCTGGGACTTGACTCCTATTTAGTACCCAGAAGGAAATATAATATTGCCTCTCCACAAACCATGCTTAATTGATTTCACCAAATCTTCCCATTCATTTAAACCATCCTATCCATTGCTCTTGATCTATGCAGCACAAATGGAACTGAAGGCTACTGTACATGGAAACATTTAAATAATTATGAGATGTAAATGTGACCTTTTGGTGAGCAGGTGTAAATATATCAATCTTCTCCAAGCAAGCATTTTTTTGCCCATAAACATCATTGCCATATTGTTTTCAATTTAGCATGCTCAGTTCTGCAGTAATTACCATGTTTATTCCTGGGTTTGTCAATGTGCAGAACTTCACATGAATACAAAGATAAGTGTGACTAAGCTTATGCACTGAAAGTTGGTTTAAAGAGTTATTTTTGTTTGTGCAAAAATAGAGTGCCTGTTTCATGTCTCTCAGCCTGGCATTCTGTGGAAATAGAAGAAAGTCATCAGTCCAGTGCAGCATTGTTAATTGCCATCTTGGCCCTGAGTGGTGATGTGTCACATTATTGGTGTTTACCTTTTGTTAAACCTCAGCTACAGGAGAAGCATCATAGTCCTGTGGTACAGATATGGGCCCAGGAAAAGAGGCCTGCCATCTAATTAGTTGCTGAAATCACAGAAACTGAGGACGAATATAAATGCAACCAGTCATGAAGCTTTGTTTTCTCCTCCAGTAACTGAGACACTATACTCCTGTATTACAGTTATCCTGCTTGTGGGGTCCCTGTGAGCATCTGGATGGACACTGTGTGAACAACATGATGTACAGATATGATCTGAACTAGCAGGTCTCATTTTCTGATCTTATTCGAACATGCAGCGCTTGATTGGGGTCTTACTGTGCCATGGCTTTATCAGTTTCAAGAGTGTGCACAGTTTGAAGGGTGATCGCCAGCTAAGTTACAATCAAAATCTGATAAACAGTATTTTATTTAGAAAAAGAACTAATTATAAGCAATTTGCTTTTTGTAACTACTGCTTTCACTCTTTGAGAAAGATAGTGAGAGTTTCCAGAAAATACATTATTTGGCATATATTTTTTAAAATATTAGCAGTGTTCCCTTCATTTTATCTTAAATGCACATGGCATGAGTCAAAACTACCTCATAATAAATATCAGCAAAACCATAGTGAGGATCTCTCATGAATGTAATCTGGCAATAAGATGGTCTGGTTGATTTCTAAATAGCTGATTAACCACTTTTTCCAGGAAATTGCATGATGCTGCATCATGACGTACGTGTAGGTTTGGTTCATTATCATACTATTATTTTATGTGAATCATGTACAGCTGATCTTGGCACATCTTTGCTGGATGAATCATCCATTAACATTAATAAGTAAAACAAAATGAGTTAAAATCAAGACACCAAAGCTGAATTAATTTGGGTCTAAATGAAAAACCTTTTAAACCTGTTTGTCTCTTGGTTTTCCCTGGTAAAGGTATCTTTTTACTTTATACTAAAATCAAAACAGAGGAAGCGTTCAAACACAGGGTAAGAAAAAACATTTCTTGTCACTCTTCATGGATGTCTCCATGCCCCAACTTTATATTAGGGGAACATTTGAATGTTTCAAGCTGCTACCATGCACAGTTTACATTAAGATCTACAACATTGGTGGAGAAAAGTGAAGCCTGAGGACTACATACAGCTCCCGATACAATTTTTGGGTTCCCCGGGTTCCCCATTTTTTCAGATTTTTGTTATTATTGCAAATTTCAAAACAGCAAGGTGCCTTCTGGGGCACATCCACACTACATAATTATGGAGCTGTACTCCACTTTAGCTGTCATAGTTCCATAGCAGAATATCATGGGGTTTGCAGATTAGGAAGGGGTTTTGTCATGCCTCCAGAGCATCTTTGATGCTCTTGAGACATATATTTAGTTAAGATTATATTAGGTTTTCTATGTATTAGTTTAAGAGGGGAAATACAGATCTATAGCTTTAAGAAAGACAAGGATTGTGGGAAATCCCAGGGTCTTAGGCTGTCTCCCTTTAGTTAGTTTCAGTGTGTAGTAAGATTTCAGCCAAGTCAGACCTGGAGAGAGTATTTTCCTTTGACAAAAAGAGATAAGTCCACAAAGAAGAAAGAGAAGTCCTCAGAAGAAAAAACATAAAACCCACCAAGAAGAGAGAGCAAGGTACTTAGGAAGGACTATTGAAAAAAAGGAGATCAGTTTTGTGTTTTTGTGTTTGTAACTAGTAAAGCTTTAAAAACCTAAGAAATTTGTGGACAAGTCTTTTGTTCTGGCTGTGTTCCCGAGAGCCAGAGGCCTTACTACACCCAGAGTCCATAGCATCGCTCTTGGGACAAAACAGGTTTGTTACAGTTCTCAGCCAGAGAGTGCTTGTGACTCGTCCAACTACAAACCTCAGGATTCCATAGAGTGTAGCCATGGCAATTAAAGTGGAAACTAGAGCAATAATTATGTAGTGTGAAAGGGCTCATAGTTTACTCCCTGGTTAATAAAAGGCCTTTTCTGGAGGGGGTCATAAAACACAGCAAAATTGTTCCATATGACCCCTAGGAACCATAGTGGGGACTGTTTTAGTGATAAAAGTGATACAAGCTTTCAAAACAGGAGCTGACTCAAGATCCCTTGGATAGCCAGACAGCCCCCCCCCCCAACTACTGGCAGTTGCCCACTCCAATCTAAAACTGGGTTAACTGAGCCATGAGGCTGCAGAGATGGCAAAGGAAAAAGAGAAAGGGCTTTCTTTAACTGACATATATTTCCTACTATATTGAGTATTGAGGGGAAAGGGGATTGGAAGAAGAGTGGATACCAAAAGTGGTTGTTGGCTTCCATGTCTGTGGGATAATGAAGCCATGCCAAACTTTAAAGGAACTTTGCAAGGTCACCATGGATAGCTCCTTTGAACTAAATCCCGTAGTGAACACAGCTCCACTGTCAGGGACTTCACCAGCTAATATGGGATCAAGGTTAAAAAAGTAAATGCTTATTTGTCTGAGTGTCTTGTGGTATGCTTCCTACTTTCTTAATTTAATTTATATATTTTTTTTGGTGAACACCACTGTAGTAATTTCCAAAGAGGGAGCTGTGTTATCTGTTTGCACCCAGAAAGCAAAAGCAAAAGCAAAAGAGAAAGAGAAAGAAAGAGGACTACTCCTTCTTTTTTAGTGAACACATTTGCTAATGATAAATAAAATAACCCCCAATAGAAAATAGTGATGATCCTAGGAAACAATATAGCTTGGTGGGGGCTGAGGGAGTTTTTTAAAAAGTTCCAGATCTCCTCCTCCTCCTCTCCTTTGCACCCTCTTTTGGTTCAGTCAGGCCAACTATAAGTTCTGTTTGAACCAGGTTTGACTGTTTGAAAGTCTTGCTGAAATGTGAATTCCAGTTGGGCAACACCATAGCACCCATGGAAAGTTCCCTGATTGTTCCTATTTCTTTCAGTTAAAAAAATGGAAGTAGATGAGCTGCATGGAGAAGAGCATTTTGGTTGCTCACAATATCATCATCATCATCATCATCATCATCATCATCATCATCATCTCATTTATACCTTGCCTTTCCCCCAATACTAGGGCTCATGGCATCTAAAACTGCCCCCCCCCCGCAGTTCACACAACTGCATCAGAAGAGTTTTCCGGCTATTAAATGTTTAAATTATTATTTTCACAATAAAATCCCAACAAATATCAGACATACAGCCATTATATTATAACATCTCTACTATCAAATATAACAAAGCTATTGATTAATCAATTATGTTTATTATATGTTATAATATCTTTCACACTCATTGCTCACCTTACATTCCACTTACATTCAATCTGTACCCTTCCTTTACCTAAGACCTTTACCTACACCTTATTTTGTAATCTCTCCTTAATCTCTCCATCTCTATTCTATTTTCCCTTACTCTCTTCCACTCCACCCCCACTCCCTTTCTATACCCCACCTCCTCACCTCACGCCTATCTCCTTTTTATTCATCTTTTATCACCCCTCTCACCTCCTTCTCCCCTTCCCTTTCCTCATGCATCAGAAAAGTTTTGAGGTTCCCTATATCTTTTCCCCACACTGGAAGAAAAGGAACTTGTGTGTATTTTTAATGAGCAAACACTGGGAAAGAAAAGGGTTAAGAAAGTATCCATTCCTGATTTTAGCCTATGGTGGCTTCTTTTCATTAAAATAACACTGAGAAGAAGAGTCAGACTTTTTTCATGGATGCATGGATGATTATAAGAAGCACCTCTACATTTACAGGAAAGCACCCAGAAGGTGAATAGAGAAGGGATGTGTCTTTCCTAATATTGAATGTCTGGGCTTATGTGTCACATTCAAGGGCAAATACGTAGTGACTGAACTGAGGCATAGCACTGGAGCAGAATGAATTATAATTCAAAATAACCTTTCTATGGAGCTAGAAAAATAGTTATTTGGCATAGCATATGATATCTTGTAACATAAAATCACTCATTAACCAGACTTGTGACTAACATGGTGCTTGAATGGCATTTTAGTTGCCTCACCGTATAGCCAGAGGTCTCTTCTGTATGTTTAATAAGCATAATGTGTATTTTGCAGTGTTCCTAGTTTCAGAATACTTCAGGTCAAAGGAGAGACTTACTAGTCCCATTGCAAAACAAGACCAAACATGATTTCCCCTATCTGGCATTGAAAATCCTGTCAAAGAAAGTAACATCATGGACAACTTCATTCCATTTTTAAAAGTTTTCCATCAATGTTGGTTTTCCTGTGTAAGCCTTCATCAAAACACCTGTGAGTATAACCAAGGGTAAACACCTAGCATTTACATGCGTAACCAACGTCATTCTTTTGACACTATCTTAATATCCATTGACCTTCATAAAAAGAACAAATGAACATTTCTGGGGAAAAGAACCTGTCTCATACCTATCAATAAAATATTATGTTACATACTTATGTGATTATGGATATTTACAGCACAGGCAATATAAATGCTTCTCAGTTCTCAGTTGCGTTTCCTATTATTTTCCTGGTGCTTTGTTAGTTCTTGTGCCTAGTTGGTTCTCCGTTCTTAACCCTCCTGCCTGAGATATCTTGTCTCAGGTGTCACTCCAGCCAAACTGACTTTCTGTTATTTTAAATAGTACCTACACTAGTTTAAGAATCCTAATTGACCATTTTACTACATCAGCTAGAATATCTGTGGGGGCTCTCTGGCATCACAGCAGCTCAACCAAGCTGTAATAGCCTTTTTTTTTTTTTTTGCTTCCTTATGACGACTTTACTTCAGAATGAGGTTGTCGCTGAAAACTTCATTTGGAGGTTCAGAAATATAATTTTATTTCTGGAGCAGACTTTGCTGATCATTTCACCTCAGTATTGCTTTGTATGTGCAGCTCATTTCTGTGTACAATCCAAAGTGATGATTCTTCATTGCAAAGCCACAAGTGGTTTTGAACCAGCATATTTGAAGGCACCACTATGCCCATACAACCCTGTCTGCTCACTGCATCCAGCATCACTGCTCTTGCCATCATTTTCAAAAGTACTTTTGGTTCGTATGTGAGACAGGGACTTTTGTTCTGCAGCATGTAGTTGTAGACATCCATCTCCAGAGTGGATCCTCTGTCTTCCTCCCATTTAGTTTCATGTGAGCTTCTAAGACCTATTTGTTAAGAACTATTAAAGTTTTGTTTTTCAATAGGCTCTGTGGAATAGTTTTATTCTGCTCTTGGATTCAAGTATGAAACCAGTCTTAGACATTTGACATAGCATCCAGTGTTGGTTCTCATCTGGTTGAACCACATGATGCAGTGGAACTGCATTGCAGCCTATCTATTTCTACTGCATCTTGTCATTCCACCAGCAAAACCCCGGGAGCTGGTTTTTAGGAGGGATGGAAGATCAAAGGGAGTTGGCCAGTGGTAAAAGACAAAGATAAACTGCCACAAATCTTTTAAAGAAATATTTGATGCACATTTTGCATAGGCAAAATTAATCTAGGTTCACATGCAGTCAATAAAGAATACTTACAGATGGCAAAGATTCAGTTTTAGATACATGCTTGGCTATATCTTCTCCAAAGAGGCTGATTTAAGTGCGTAAAGGAGAAACTCACAGACCTTTCCTTTCAGCTGCATGTGTTCTGTTGGGTGTGCATTCTTTTCTGTTCATTGGGCTTCCTCTCTGCTGAACAGCTGGCCACTTATGAAGCAGGCATAGCTCAGTGAGAGGCCTTAGCTCACTACTCAAGCACTTGCTTTGCATGCAGAAAGTTGGTTCATTTCCTGGCATTTCCAGTTAAGAAGATGAGGCAGAAGGTGGTAATGGTGAAAATCTTTACATAAATTAATGATGATTTGCTGCTAGTTAGGATAGAATATTTTGGGCTAGATGGAACTATAGCACAATTATAGACCCAGAAAGGTCCTATGGAATCCTGGGATTTGTAGTTTAGGGAGGGGTATTTAGAATTCTCAACCTGAAGGCTCTAGTATCCCATCAAACCACAAAAAATAGGTTTCTGCATGATGCAGCCATGGAACCATAGTGGTATAATTGTGTATTGTGAAAGGGCACTATATGTCTCCTTAGGATGTGGTAGCTTCCTCAGTATTTATATAGAACTGAAAGTGTTTTGGCATGTTATGTTATCCAGAATTTCCCATCTTCAATGGCCATGGCTGTGGCTTTCTTGGAGTTGTATTGCAAAAAGGCAACTTTCCCAGCTTTATGATTTGATGCCTCAAAGTTTCCATATTAGATGTAAAATGGTCATGAAGAATTTTTTTAAAAATTAGTTAAAATCAATTGACATTTTTAAAAAACTGTCCCATGTTTTTCCCATGGTAAAAACATTTTTTTAATCAGATGTCTTTATGTTCATGCCAAATTCATTTTTTTTTGTTCCTTGCAGAAGGATATTTACATTCCATGAATACATGGGAGACAAAGATAAAATGGGCCCTGGGATTTGATTCCAGAAACCTCAGTGCATATCAAAGTCCCATTATACACAATGGCATAGTAAAATGATGTCCCTTATATAAAGTGGCAAAATCAAGGTTTGCTTTTTTGCTTTTTTGCTTTTTAAAAAAATATATTTTCAAGCCATGGATGATTGGCTCTGTGGATGCAGAATCTGTGGATATGGCCTACCAACTGTATATTTTTGTATCAGGGATGGTAAAACTTGCCTTTCTAGATGATTTGCAGCTGTTTCACAATTATATAGTTCTATTCTACTTTAACTGCCATGGCAACATCCTGTATGGAATTCTAGGATTTGCACTTTAGGGAGGGGAATTTCTCAACCTGCCTATAAACGTGTCAGAGCTTTAAGATCATCACGGGAAGGCTTCTCATGGTCTCACCACCATCACAGGCTCCCGTGGTGAAGACATGAGAGAGACCCTTCTCAGTGGCTGCTCCCACCCTTTGGAAATCTCTTCCATGGAAGGCCAGGCAGGCCCCCTCCATGATTTTCTCTCATCGACAAGCAAAGATGTTTTTATCGAAGCAAGCTTTTAATGGTTAGGCAGGAAAGGTTCTCATTTTGGTGCATGTTTTATCTGTTTTTAACTTTTGTATGATTCTTAAATGATTTTTATAGTGTTTGAATGTGGAGATTTTAAATTGGTTTTAAAACTTTTTGTAAACATCTTTAATTTGTTATTCTGGAAGCTGATTGTGTCACATCCTGGGAGGAAAGTGGCATATAAATAAATAAGTAAATAAATAAATAAAATTTAGAGTTCTAAGCAACAGAAAGTTATTTTTCTTCATTATGTTGTTGTTGCTGTTTTTGTGTGCCTTCAGGTCATTTTTGACTTATGGCAACCCTAAGGCAACCCTATGATAGGATTTTCTTGGCAAGATTTGTTCAGAGGAGGTTTGCCATTGACTTCCCCTGCAGCTGAGAGCATGTGACTTGCCCAAGGTCACCCAGTGGGTTCACTGGCCGAGCTGGGAATTGAACCCTCGTCTCCAGAGTCATAGTCCAACACTCAAAGCACTATGCTATGCTGGCTGTCTCTTGTTTTCTTGTTCTTCAGCAAACTATAAACCCCAGGATTCCACAAGATTAAACCATGGCAGTTAAAATGGAATCATAGAGCTTATATTTGTATAGTATGAATGGGTCCCTGAACAACACTTACCATGACCATGCTAGCTGGGGCTTCTGGCAACTGAAGCTGCACATAAATAAAAGGCCAAAGGGTCCCCACCTCCGTTTTATATGTTACTTTATTGTTCAATTCTGTCCTCAACCAATGATGATATTACCAAAGAACATTCCACTGGTCTAATTTTTTTTCTACCAGCTCAAATTCTCCCCATAGATCCAGTTTGTTTCCTTTCCATCCAGCCCCCTCCCTTTCATTCCCAGCCATTGCTGTACATCTGGGTGACATGAAAAATAATTGCAGGACACTTACATTTTTGATAAACTATGGTTTCCCGTTCTCCCCAACCCTTTGAAGTTTCAGACAGTTTCATGATAATTGATAATCTAATCTCTGTTGAGCTCTGTATTTTCTTTTTTTGGGGGGAAAGGAAGGGATTTCTGTTAGCGACTGCCCTGGAACAGCAAATAAAAGAAAATATTACAGCATAAGTATTGATTTCTGCATGCAGAGGTCATTTTGTGGGGATTACACTTTTATCACACAAGGTGAAGTGTTGGCAAGATCCTAATAATAACTACTGAGTGCTAGTTAAATATGGGGGCCAGGGGGAGGAAAACAATCTTTTATTCTTAGTACCTCAAGGCTATACATGGCAATTACTATTGCGGAGGCAATAAAGAAGTTGTTAATTACAGGTTTTATACCCGTGTAGCCCAAAGTAGGAATGAAAGGACTAAAGGTTACAGAGTGAAAACTGAAGAAAGTAAGTAAGTTATAGTTCTTGCTTTTCCTTTACAAAAGGAATAATTCATTGCAACACAAGGGGTTTGGGGCCCAATAAATAAGCATATAAAAGTACATGTAAACCTGTTTAGAGAATATAAAGAAGATGGGACATTGCTGTATATGTTTGAATAGTCTCCATGTTTTTACATCAATTAAATGAACATGTATATTTATTTATTTATTTATTTATTTATGTAACTCTGTTACACTTAATACAAAATTCTGTGTGCATTTTCATTGCTGTATAGGCACTGTACCTTCAAATTTTGGCAGGGGTGTGTATGTGTGTGTATGATATGATATGATCTTAAGACTACTTAACACTTGTGGCATTTGAGAGTGGATCAGATCTGTGTGGGGGTTTAGCATGTGGTTAAGTCATCATTTTCTAATAAGGGTAGTTTGTTTTTGAGATCAGGTGCCTGTCACAAAACTTATCATAGTAAAACTTCAGGAACTGAAATATAAACTTTGATATGGAATTTGAAGTATGGGGCACTCATTAAATTTTGTTGAGCTACTATATTCTGGAATAAAAGAGGAGAATTTTAAAATAAAGATTCAAGTGATACCAACAACACAATTGAAAACCATCCCATTGTCCTGTTGCTTTTTTGTAACAAACCAGGACATCTCAAACGTCTCCCTTCTTCAGACTGAAATCTGATAGGAGTCTCAGCAGACCACTTAGTCAGCTCTTTGTTAATCTAAAAATCACAGCATACAAATTACTGATATGTCATTACTATTGTTTGTACAGTGCTGATATCACTGTCAAAATCAGTACTGTACAATGAACATCATAGCTCCCCAGACTAAGATGCTGAGAATAGTCTGTAATAAGTGGGAAAATTTCAGGAGAAAATTAATAGGAAAATCAGCATTGGTTATCATGACAGTTACAAGGCCTAGGCCATGGCATTCAGTATCCAGTTATAGATGTCTGATACCACTTTAATTGCCATAGCTCCATTCTATAGAATCTTAGGATGTATAGTTTAGTGTGATACTTAGAATTCTCTAGTCTACTAGGCAAAAAAAATTGCCTCATGAATCTATAAATCCCAGCATTCTATAGTAGAGATCAGTCACAATACTATATTTTTCTAATGTGGATAGACCCCAGGTTAGATTGCCTGAACACTGTCCTAGATCCATATAGTCAGCAAACACATGGCTGGTGGAGGGCCAACTCCACCTGCGTGGAGTTTCTAGATTACTAGATCATTATTGCTGTGTTGATCATATGACGAGAACTTCTGTAATAGATGTCTGCCTTGAATGGAATTAGGCCAGCGTTTCTCCAGCATTGATTGTGAGTAACCAATACTTGGGAATATAATAGCATGCAGAGAAGCTATGGCAAAAAGACAATGCAAAAGGGTGCTACTATTATTTCATGATTTGATGTGAAAAATGCACTGTAATAACAATGCACAACTATCTTGTAAGACAGGGCACTACAGTGTGGCTTGAGAGAGATGTTTGACTCTCTAGATGTTGCTGGATTGCTGCCCCCAACATTCCTACCATTGGCTATGCTGATTAGGGCTGATAAGAGCTGCAGTCAAACCACAACTGAAAGTGCACCCCTGGAATAAATAGCATAGGACTCAGACGATATGTATTACTGATGTACTATGACACTTAGGATCCCTTAGACTTAAAGAGTAGTGCTCTTCCTGTCAAGATTTCTAATGAGTGGTTTCCAAAATACAATCCATACTGCTGTTTATAATGGAGAATACTTTGTGATATAATTTATGTATACATTGAAAATGATTTTTTTGCTGTTTTGAATGCTAAGCAATACTCATGGGAAGAACTTGTTGTACATTGTACAGTACTGTACTTTAAGGGGGTGGGGAGAACAATGTGATTGTCCACATACTGAGATGAAGAAATATATGCACACTCACACCCCACAAAATTCACACATACGTAATGAGGGCAAAATTAAACTGTTTTGAGATGTAGTCCATTGATTAAAACTCAACAGACCTGTGCAATTATGACTGCTAATACCACTGGCTCATAAAACATTCTCAACGAGTAGCTGAAATCAGTAAATGTTCCTCTACTCTTCTCTCTCAAGATTGGATGCCATTATGGGCAGGTTTCAGAAGAAAGAGTTAACAATTTGTTAACCAAAGGGAAAAGGCAAATAATTTTTAATATATTTAATATAATTAATTTTTTTTATTTAATTGATACATAGTATGACATAAGACATTGTTGGATGATAAATAACACTGCAAAGAACAAAACATGAGGAGGAAATCATTTGATCAAAGGAAGTCATCTTCTTTAAAAAAAATACTATTTTCAATTGTAATGATAACATTAAATTACTGTTATCATTACAATTTTTTTAAAAGTCACTCTTTAAACATTCTTGTGGAACACATGTACAGCACAAAAACTCTTTTTAAAAAGCATGTAACTTTCCTGAAATCAGGGAACAGTTTTCATATGTGATTTCACCTACAAATCTGATGTCACTTCAGTTCTGATTAAACTTGTGTAAAGGAATACATTCTTCATTTTAATATGTGTCCATTGCTGATGCTGATGCAATGGAAAGTGATTCACCCTTGCATGAAAATTCAGGTTGTATGTATTCATTCACACATAGATGGCATGTCCTTTCTAAATGTTTTGCCACTGATCAAAGGAAAGTAAACGTATCATATCAACTCATTTCCCATGGGGCAGGTCTCTTGGTTTCAACCTGTGTGGTGTAAAATGTGGTGTTATAGTTTTTGTTCTTTTGCATGATATCAGCTGTAATGTGTAATGTATATCTTCCCTTCCAAAATATTCTTTAATTAGTAGTTTTGTTAGGCATTATTTAATGCATAATATTCACTTTAATGTAGAGACTGAATAAAATGAAACAAGCATTATTTTACAGTACCATGGGTGGATCACAATTTGAAAGGAGTGTCCTCACTTTACAACAAATATCCCCTACACCAGTGGTTCCCAAACTTTGTTTCTCAAGATGTTTTGGACTTCACTTTCCAGAATTCCTGACTGTTGACCAAGCTAGCTGGAGCTTCTGGGAGTTGAAGTTCAAAATATTTGGAAGACCAAAGTTTGGGAACCAATGCTCTACACTAACCATCAAACTAGGACAATGCAATTCATTGAATCTAATTATTGGTTCATCTAACTCAGTATTGTTTACACTAGGGGTGGGTATCTTCCTGAGCTTCAGAAGCTGCATCTACCCTTTGGCATCGTGGACAATTATGCTCAACTGTCATTGTGTTCTCTAGGTAGTTTATCTTGATGCATTTCTGTCCCTTCCCCGGCTTGTTTTATGCCAGTAGATCAGTAGATCCACCCTCCCCCCAAGAACATTGGATGCAGCTAGGAATTGTTTTCCAGGATGTGAGGTGGTATCACACCTCAATGATGACTCAGCTTTAGGAAGAACTTTCTGACAGTAAGAGCTGTTTGAAAGTGGAACACACTCCCTCTGAGTGTGGTAGAGTCTCTTTCTTTGGAGGTTTTAAAACAGAGGCTGGGCAGCCATCTGTTGGGGGTGTTTGATTGGTATTCCTGCATGGCAGGGCATTGGATTAAATGGCCCTTGAGGTATCTTCCAACCCTATGAGTCTGTGATTCTATCAGGAAGAAGGGCTGGATAAGAGCAGAAGAGATGAGGGAAATCTTGGACTCCCCTCATGCTAGTTTATACTAGTTTTCAGCAGCTTTCTAGAATTTCAGACTGCAGTCTCTTCTTGTCTTATCAGGGGCTCTTTCACACTGCACAATTATAGAGCTATGATTACACTTTACCTGCCATACTTGCACCCTAAGGGACCCTGGGAATTTGCAGTTTATGGATGGATTTCTACAATTCCACCCCAAAGAGCTCTATTGCTTCAGCAAACAACAAGCCCCAGGATGTCGTAGGATGTTGCCACGACAGTTAATATGGAATATAGTGCTATATTTGGATACTGTGACTTTGCCCCTGATCCAGATATGTCCATTTACATAGCAGTAAGTCTCACTGAACTCAAAGAGATTTATTTCTGAGTAGACAGGAATAGGATTTCATTTTGAATGTCTTATGCTGGGAGAAAAATTTCTGAAACTAAACAAAATGCATGTTTATTTGGAAGATGTTCATTGGTTTGCGTTAGCACTGACAATGTTTGTGTAATTTCTTTTCTGGTTTCTTTTTTCTCTTCATATAGACTGGACCTTTCTTTCACTGTGTATCTTTTTCCTTCTTTCTCTCTTTCACCATTTGTTTCTCGTTAGTTGTTGGAAAAGCTTATAGGTTAGGATAATGTGATGGCATGTACTGTATTATTGTTTAGATTGTGTATGTTTGCAAAAGTCAAAAACATTTTTCCCAAAATAGAAAAACAATATAAGCAAATATTGAGTAATTTCACAGTTGGATGGTTGACTGTATTGTTGGATGTATTGTGAATACACATTAAAATATTCTGCATGTAAATAGTGGAATATCCATCATAGTAATAAACAGAAGAGGGCAGGCCCATAGGCAACATCTCTGTGGACAACCTTGTGGAGAAACACTGCCACTTCTTTCCAGAATCCAGCATGTTTACTGAATACACTGGAGCAAAGTCTGCATAACTTCAGATTGTTTAACCAAGTCAGCAAAGTGTCTATTTAAGGTATTTGGGGAGCAACAGAGACCAAATCCGAGCATTTCTAGGAATGAAGTTTTATTGGTAAAGTAAAACAAAATGGCAATTTGATAGCAAGGTGTGAAGGCTGTTCACAATGGGAGGAAGAGGGGAAAAGCAGGGAAGTGATGTTATCAAGTTATAGTATGGTGAATTGCTTTAGCTTCCAGGAAAAGACAAGAGGTGAATTGCAGTGGGAACTGAACAACTTACAAGTAAGGGAGAATTTACTTTTTTATGCTGTACTGCTCTTCCAGTCTGGTTTAAAGATGTGTGAATTCTCATAATATAGCCACTTTAGTTTTGCTGGTTACTGTTAGCTTTGCACTCCTTCTTTTCATTCATTTTTGAGGCTGTTTCCAACAGTTTATTGCATTTGCACTAGGGCTTTCCCAAAATGGTTAAAAACTGGTTTGCTGAAGTATTTCTTTGGTTTGAAAGACAATTTTTCTCCTCTCTGAATCTCCCCTCCCCATAGAACTAAAGTGCTATAATGAAAAGTGCTGTTTCAGTGAAACACTGATGTTCTATAGCACTATAATAGTTTTAAAGAGAGAGGGAGAGAAAGGAGGGGTGAGGCTAAAGTCAGGGTCCTATTTCCAGGAGTAGCAAAAATCCTTCTCTATCCCTGGGTTTAAAATATCACAGCTAGTCTTGGTAATTCACATGAAATAAACTGGGACAGGAACTGCATTGTTTGGCTCTTTGGGAAAGTCTTGCTACACACAGGTATAACTCCTGAGACGTTTCAGCAGTCTCAATGGGCCTAGTCAAGCTGCATTTACCATAGTAATTTCCTTTTGGGATTTCTCTGGAGTTTTGACAGAAAGTTTTTAACAGCACTTCATCCTTGTCTGTTAGATCAGTGGTTCTCAGATGGTGGGGCAAGATCCCCAAGGAATGTGTGTGAGAGTTGCTTAAGGCAGCGGGGGCCACAAGACTTGGAGGCTCTGATCCCTCCTCCTCCTCTTCTTCCCAAACTTTTTATGTGTAAAATTTATACATGAGTTGAGTCAAATGTTGTATTTACTTAAATAAAACTTCTGATTTGTACATTATTTTCTTATAAAATGTTAAAATATGAATATACATGAATGTGTGAATGAAGATATGCACACTAAACAAAACTGTTTTTATTCATGTACTACCTTAATGTGACATCTGCACGTAGATGTAAAGGGAGGTCCCAAGGCTAAAATGCTCTCTTTGTGAGCAAGTAAAGATCCAAATTTTGTTTTGCAATTCCTAGTTTTTTGTGGGTTTTTTTTGGGCTATGAGGCTGTGTTCTAGAAGAGTTTTTTTCCTGACGTTTCTCCAGCAGCTGTGTTTGGCATCTTTAGAAGCTGCTGGTGAAACATCAGGAATAAATGTCTAGAACATGGCTTCATACCATCACCCCCTCCCCCCAACAAAAAACAACCTATGGATGCTGGCCATGAAAGCCTTAGACAATTTTGTTGATACTTGAAAGTGTTTTTTTAATTTTAAAAAACCCATTACATTTGATCTGCATGTGAATTTTGACAAAAATGAAGTAGGTGTTGTTCAGTTCTCTACTTTCACAACATTTCTACTTCCATTCTCTGCCTTCTGCCTGCTTTTTATATTTTCAAATATTTTAATTTAAAAAGTCTCTAGTGGTGAAGCTGTATGTTTCTGTACTTGGAAAGATCATTTCTCCCACTCTAGTAGTCAACTTCAACTTGAGTCGAAGCTGCAAGATTGGGAAAGGAAGGCTAATGGTGTTGGAAGTTTTCCTTCACTGAAGCTCTCAGCTTCACTAGCGTGATTGTATAGGGCTTGATCTTTCTGAACGCAACTTTTGTGCTAAGGTACTGTAATTTTTTTTTTTAAAAAGTAAGCTATAGAGGTATTGTCCTAAAGAGGTAAACATTAATGTTGGTATTCTTGTGTTTGTTTCCTTGGAGAAAAGTCAGCCCTCTGCATACACAGCCATTCTCTGGCTGGTACATGGCCTAGCATAGCACAAATGTTCCACATGGGGCATTCTGCTATGGATCCCTTGTCCCTAGCTTCAGATATCACTGTTTTGCTGTACTAGACCTTCCATAGCCATTTTGGTACTGGTGGAGTGTGGGGGAGGAGTGTCAAAACAGCATCTGGCTATGGCCCCATAGTTAGATGAAGTCAGAGGCCATCTGCTGAGATCCCTGAGGTCCTCTGGAGATCTTAGTGGTTGATGTCATCAGTCTGCCCCTGGCTATGGGAACATTACCAGAAGCTTCAGAAAGCTCCTCCACTCTTCACTAGCAACATAATGGCTGGTGGTGTGGGAGGACTATCACATGGCAATTGTGAGTTTGGAAGAGGGTTCTTTAGTCACTGCAGACTGTGGAGGAGAATATGAACCTGTGCAATGAACAAAAACATTTTTAAAAAAGCAAGTCTGCATATGTTATTAATGGCCTTTCTCTCTGTGAATGGAAACATTGGTGAGACTGTCTATGGAGGGAGGATCTGTGTCTGGGAGCTGCTCTGAGGAAGTAAAACACAGCATTAGCACCATTACAGTTTAACCCTGCAGTACTACACTTCTATTTTTTTTTAAATAAGGAAGCACTGTGGAAAAATATTGGTATGAAACAGTTGTGGTGGATTTGGGGGGGGGGGGTTATACACAACCACATCTAACATCATAGTCCTTTTCACAAATGGGTTCCAAATGGAATGAAGTGTGCCACTTTTAAAATTTTCTCCCCCCCCCCTTTGGTAGGATAGTATTTGGACAGGAAACCAACAAGTGATAACAAATGGTGTGACATAAATTGTTACAAAGAGCCATTTTGGTTGAGGCCTTATTTGAAGTCCCTTTTTGGGGTGTGGTGGGAGTCAAACATGGGTACTTTGTGTCTGAAGACCTTATCCCACCACTTAAATAACGTGACTTAAATAATGTGCCAAAGCATCTATGCTCCAAAGTGCCACACAGTGAAATAATGGAAAATGTGCACCAAAGAACAGAAATCCAGATAGGCTGCTTTATACTGGATCATAGTTAAAACAATCTCCCAGTCTAGGAAAGCTAACTTGGTTTCTGAGACAGGTGTGGCTTGGAGTCAGATTTCCTAAAAAGAATGGCAGTGAGGATTGAACTCTATGGTTGATGGCAAGGAGGTCAAATCTTAGAACTCTTACTCATAGTGCACCAGCACTCAAGAAAATTCCCTTTGATTTTTTCATTATTTTTGCAGAAACTGTCCTTATACATTGAAATGTTATTTTGCACTCATCAGGGTTAGAAACTTTTTAAAACACACACAACAAAGGGAAACTGAAATTCTCAAGACACTAAAATACCTTCTGGGTATGAGATGGTGCACTCTGTGTGTAGACATACATGCACATTGAATATGTGCAGAATTCCCCACTGGTAAAGTACATAAATTAGAATATGTGCTTTTCATAATAAAATAGGCAACAGAGGCTGTTAAAATGCATATGAGAGGGCTCATTTACACTTGATTATATTGCTCTTAATAAGTTTTACATTTATATCTGATGCTTAACATCTGGTTCAGGCAAGTGGTATATTCTGATGCTCTTTAATAGGAAGGATATTAATAGAAATGACCTATATATGTAGGACACATTCTGTAAACAAAATTGTATTTTGTTCATGAGGTACAGTACAAATCAATGCAAGGAAACGGAGACATCATAAATAAGAAGGAGATTTTATCTCTGCCTCCAAGGTGAAACTTTGAAGTGTGCTATATACACAGGTACCAATCAATTATTAATATGAGAACACTAGACTGAATCTTTTCAGAAAATTGTAGCTATTTCCTATAAGGAGGACAGTATCAGATCTACAATTAACAGGAAGTCCTGGGAACTGCTGCATGTGACCAGAATATCATTTCTGCATTCACTACTAGAATATGAGGTAAAAAGCAATGGTTCCATGGATAAAGTTCATTATTCTAGTGATACAAAAATGCAGCCACAATCCTCTAACATAAAGTTGGATCATAAGAACTGTTAGTTGAGTTCTCCTCATGAACAAAGCTTTTCCATCTCTTTTCTCCTGCTTGGCAACAACTTGTGTATCCTGAAAACGAAAGCATCTCTTCTGAGGGTTGAGGATCCCCTTAGAAGTGACCTGGGGCATTGGCTAAAGGGAGGGGAGAATAACATGTGTTGCACAGAACAGGTGTTGCCCTGCCCATGTCCCCAACCTTGTATGTCTGCCTAGTTCAGCCTTGCTAGCAATGTCCAAGCCCTGATGTGTGTATTGCAAAAGCCTATGCATGAGGTCTTCACATACACTGACTATCCCAGAAGATTACACTGTGTTTTACAGTGATCTTATTTTCATCCCCACCCAAGTAAAAGTGTAGACATGGTTATATCTAGGAACAATTTTAGATCTCTTATGCAAATTGCAAATGCACTAGTATTTCAGAACAAAAGAAATACGATGGCTTTGCTTTACAAATTAAGAAAGCGGTATTAAATTTAAGATATTTTTACTTTCTCATCTCTGGTATCACAATTATTTAAAAAAGACAACCCAGCATATGCTTAGTGGAAGGTTAACACCCACTGAAATAAAGATTGTTAGGTTTGCAATGTAATAACGTTAGTGAAATCAGTCTGATGGGTTTTTTTTAATATTTTTTCAGATGTCTCAACAGTCACATTTGACATGATATTTTGATGGACCGAAGTCATGTCGATATTAATGTGTGTTCTTAAGGGAAAAATGTATTACCAAGAGGGAAGCATTTTGTTCCACCAGTGAAAAGAAACCTGGCATGCTGCTGCTCTTGATGCTTGTCCTCCTCCTTCTGCTTCTTTGCCATAAATCCAATTCCTTTCAGAATCACTAGCATTCTCTTCACCAAAGTTTGATGAGGAAAATGAACTGAAGAAGTTCAAAAGCCTATTCTCAGAATCAAAGTAGAAGACTGACCAGTGAATGCCTTGTGATTATAGAGATAGTATTGATCCAATAGTGGAAAGATGAATGGAGCCAATATCCTGAGCATTTCTTATGGAGTATCAAGTATCAACTCATATTTATCTTTATCTGTCAGTAGTGAAAACACACCACAGAGCTTGCCCTTTTGTAATGTACACAGAAAATTACATCTTTAACGCATAGCCAAACTATTTAAAAAGGCAGCTTTTATTCCCTCATAATGTTCGGCAACATAAGGCAGTGCAACTGATGTGACTCCACAGCTGTTGCCAGGGGAAAGTAAGAATGTAGCTTGCCACATCTGGGGTGACATCTTTAGAGAGGTACTTAATCTGCAGTGCGGAGGTATGTTAAGCCTCTTTGCTTTTCTTTGCTTGTTCTCTGGCTAATGCAGCTCCTGGAGAGCAGTGTTGATTTCAAGTCAAATGGGTGAGATGAAAGAACAATTAAAGACAAGTGATACTAGGAGGCATTGTATGAAACATAAAGGCAGAATAATAGTATAATCCCTTGAACAGCCTGGCAGAAGATTTGTAATACCACATTTGAAAGATGTAGGATCTTTGTAACTCAAACAAAAAATGACAGCTCTGTGTGCGAGTGTGTGTGTGTGTGTTGGGTGTCCATAAACATTTCTTAACAATAGAAATTATTGTTTTAGCTATTTACAGGTTTTTAATTGGTGTTTTCCTCCTTTTCCAACACATTTGCTTAGGGGTTTTCAAAGGAAAATGTTGCACTGCATCATGAGATAAGATTTTAATTTGCACACTGCCTACAAAACAGTTATGTTTTGAGTTACATGCCACTTCATTTAAATGTCTATATAGAATTTGAAGAAACTGGAAACCTAAGTGCAATCCTAATTGAAAAATGCACCAGCTGGAGGAGGGTCCTTTCAGACATTCTAGCACTTCCCCCAAAACATTTGATTAAGAAAGTGGACTGAAAGAGTTCAAAAGCCTACAATCAGAAGCAAAGTAAAAGACTAACCAGTCAATGCTTTATGATCACAGATATAGTATTGATTCCACACTGGAAATATGAATGGAGCCGATACCCCAAGCATTTCTTGAGCTAGCAAAATTCCCCTTGTGCCAGTAAAACGTTAATTTACCATCATATTTTAGAGGCCTGCTGACAGAGTGGTCAGTAGAACTGCTCTGCTGTTTATGATCTGCCAGCAAAAAAGTAAAAAAGAGGCAGAAAAGGTGTGAGGTAACTTATGGAGGGGTCAAGTTATGCCTAAACCAAGTGTCCTCCAGCCCAGGGACACAGGCACAGTACTGCCATAGTTAGGTCATGGAAGGGGTAGTATATAGACGAGGAAGAATTTCATTCACAGCTATCACAGCATTCATTCACAACATTCACTAAGCTGACTTAGAGTTGACTCAGTTGGCCCTTGGCTATCTTGGCAGAAAAGTGCTATATTCCAGTTTCACATAAGGATCAACAAAATCCTAATGACAGAAGAAATTTCAGGCATTTTAATGATAACTATTAATAGATAATTCTGTGTGGCCTTGAATTTTTTAGGATTAAAAAGAAAAGGTAAGAAATGATTTTGTGTAGGCAAGAAGGATCTAGTGCAGGTTTGGACAGGTGGGTCAGGAAGAGTGAGAAGTTTTTAGCCATCTTCCTCCACACCCTGTGGGCTGCATTGATGTGTTTTGGGCCAAAAAGTGGCCTAGTGGTAGGAATTCTAGAGAGGAGGGATCCTAAACTGCTACATTTTCAGGCAGTTTTTGGGATTTGGGGCCATTTGCAGGTGAAAAGTTGCCCAAATATCTACCCTATTTTTTATCTTGGGTAGCATGGGGGGGGGGGGGGGCGGGAGACTACCAAGAGCTTTGGAAACTTCTAAGGTTGGGTTCAGAGGCTGAAAGTGGTCTGTAGACCAAAACGTTGCCACCCTTGACTGGCTTTTGACTTGGCATTTGCAAACTCATCATAACTGCAAATATGAAGGCCACTTTGCTTGTTTCCTAGCATGTCATTTTGGAGGACAAGACTGGCAACAACATAGGGCATGATACTGACACTAAATGCTTGGGAGGTATCTTATGGCTATGCACCTGGATTCTGGGTTGGAGGAGACTAGGTTAATCATTCTTTGGTTCTGTTGAAATCAATGGGGCCTAAGATAGTGATGAATAGTTTATCCCATAGATTTCAGGGGGCTTGGCATGATGATTTAGCTTGATTCCAGATCATTCTCTGCATCTCACAGGGATCTGCTTCTTGTAGCTGGATCTTTGAGTGAGCCACTGGTGTGAAATATGACAGGAGCACAGGTATATTATTTTTGATTATGTCCCAAGAAGCAAAGGAAGGTCTTGTTGAAAATGTGTAACTTGTTCTAAACTTGTTCTGTGGTAAAGGGTGCAGATCTAAAATGACATTTGTATAATATGTGCAGTATGTTTACTTCAAATATCAAATGCATGCAGGGGCATCACTGGGATGTGTGGACTGCACTAGGTGACATCCTAAGGGAGATTAACACCACCGCTCTCCAAGCATATTCTTTTTGGCACAAATGAGCTGTATCATTCACCTGCATCCCTTTAAACACTGAAGCTCAGCAGAAGAGATGGTGTGAGTGGGGCGAGTGGTAGGAGAAGGAGAGGCCCTGGGCTTTTTAATTTTTTTTAAAAAAAGTTTAAATGTTAAAATTGTTAATTTTTTTTTATACAAAAAATAGAATTAATTTATAAAAACATATCTTACCAAATTTTCACTTTAACCATGTCAAACTATGTATATGTAAATACATTTAGGCTGTGCATATGATATTGTAATTTACAGGTATAATTGTGATTTTGCTAGTTGTTTATGTCACAGTTATAGCCATTACATTCAGTGACATATGGAAATTTATGATTTATGAATAACATTAGTACAGAAAACATTACTAAGGGTTCTGTATAGTGTGGTATGGAAGAATTCAATGGGGGGATGACTCCATGAGTTACTGGACAGGATGACACCAACCTAAGTGATGGCACAGAATAATAATAATAAGAAGAATAACATTTATTTCTTTCCCACCTTTTTTGAAGGCTCAAGGCAAGCTACAACATGTTAAAATAGCGAACACAATTAAAAAAGAAAAGAAAACACATAAAGCCAGCAGGTAAATTACAATACTATGAAACCATTAAAATACACCCATATAAGTACATATAAGAATGTATGAATCCATAGGTTGCATATTAAAAGTGGCCATTTACAATGAACTGTAAAGTGAATAGATTAGGCACTTCTAAAAACACTGACTGTTATTAAACATGCCAATTTCTCCTTCCCTTGTCAGAGCTATTTCAGAGCTACTCTTCATGGAGTGCCATGGCTAGGGCCACCCCAAGATTCCATACTATGAAGCCAAGGCAGTTCAAGTGGTATTAAAATGCTATAATTCCACAGTGTAGATACAGCATGAGATTATTTTGAAACAGCTGTGTTGAACCCCAGACCCACATATTATAGTTCCATTCTAATAGAATATTAGACCAAAACTTTATCTGATCCAGCAAAGCAATTTCCATGTTTTTAATTCTGATCATGGGAAAACCAAAATAATATTTTCAAAAACCGATCAGGTTCTTCTGAGCATTAGCATAATCTGGTTGATACTCATTTTACTCCACAGCCAATATCAATGGAATGCAAGTTTTTGTGTATGTGTGGAAAAGATCTGGTTTGAGTAGGGACAAATGATTCACCAGTATGTGGAATTTCTACCACTTTCCCTCCTACAGATGGCAATGCTTCCCTCAGGCTACCAAGCCACTCAAAATCACTGTTCTCTTTGGAAATATTGGCTGCCCAATTTATGAAAGCAGGAACCAGTTGAAAAATTTCAAGAGGAGACTGAGTGCCAGCTTTCATGTGGTGCATTAGACACATAAAATGCTTTGTTTGGGGGAGAAGCAAACATCTGAGCAGGCATGGACACAGGGTATAAAGTGTACCTTACAGGTATCAAAAGGCTTTTTTGTATCTGTGTGCTTGCTAGGTACCAAGCCAAGAGAAATCCTAAGAGCCAACCTCCCCCACCCACATCTGTTTCTGACAGTTAACTGTGCCTATGGATGCCTGCCACTTCAACCATCTATTTACAGGTTCTGGAAACAAATTATTCTCAATAATTACACACTTTTTTTCCTAAAGAAAAGATCCCCAGGAGTCCTTCAGAGGATAATACAGTAGACAGCAGTACAACGGACAACAGTAAATCCCTCCCTGAAAACTGCCATTGACGTGAGGTGAGCTGAAACTGCCCTAGTCACAGTGGGTAGCATGGGATCGAGTCTCTTCTTTTTGCTGCAAACATCTAGTTATCATCAGCCTCCTATGCCAGCTCTTCATCATTTTGTTGTGTCTGGCTCGTTCATCTATCCTTTTTTCTCATCTCGCCTCATAAAAAAAAGAGATGTATCTACTAGCCCTGCACACTATATCCTAATCACACTTACAAATTATGCATGTCCTGTTTATGAGCATCCCAAAGGCATCTGGTTGGTCACTGTGAGAAGCAAGATGGTGGGCTAGATAGACCTTTGGTCTGATCCATCAGGGCTCTTCTTATGTCTATTTTTTTTTAAAAAAAGACCTTCCTTTGATATTCTGAAAACAGAGTATTGAACCACAGAACATCAAGGACCACATGAGTCAAATTTATTGAAAAGAAACACAGCAGTCAGAAGCCATTGGTACATGGAGTGCTTCCAGTCAGATGGCCCTTAGCTCTACCAGTCAAAAGGGTAGTCACCACCCTGGCACATAAACCCAGGAATGATTCTGTGAAAGCAGGAACCTTTGTACCCAAAACCTTTCTCTCCAGTGCTCAAGGCATGGAAATTTTCTGCTGTCTCTGGAACCTTGTCTGCAAAATGCGGCCGAGGGGCTCTCTGTCTGCGGTGACATTGAAGAAGATGACTGGGTTGGCCATGGCGGCGGGAATGCCTCAAGTCAAGTAAGACCGATGGAGGAGGAGGAGGAGAAAAGGAAAGGAAAGGCAGCATCGAGGAGCCTCTGTCAGGGAGTGCGGTGCAGTGGAGAACTACCAGTCAAAAGGCGTGTAGCTATTCTGTCCTTTCTTCCTAAACGTATTTTCTGTGGTAAGGTGTGAGGAGGAGATGGAAGATGCAGTGGGAAAACATGGGAGAGCTGCAAACAGAGCTGTCTGGTCTTCAGTCCCACAATTGAATTCCATGAATGAATTAGGGAATAAAAGCTGTGTCTGCAGGCGCCATTTGCAAAACACAAATGGTAAATGCAGAGAGCAAGTTTTTTCTTTGCAAACAATTGCAACTTCCTCTGTCATCAAGTGGAGAGATGAGCTAGAGATAACCCAGACTTCCCGCCATAGGAAACCTGATCTTGCTGACTACAGACCACTGTTGCCTTCCCCTGTCTACCTATTATAATTTGTTCCAACTGATTAAAATCCATGTCCTTACAAATTAAGTGTTCAGTTGATTAATTTGCCTATTAAACCGATTAAGGCTTGCAGCCCTATGTCCTAGGTTGAAAGTGAATGATATGTGAAGAAATGCCTGGATGTCTTTCCTGAATCTGTAAGGTTTTTTTAGTCTATTTTTGGCATGTTGCTGTTGGGCAGGTGGAACAAGCAGATCAGGGCTGGGACTGTAAGGTTTTTCTTAGTCTAGGCAGGAGCGGCACATACTCACCACACCCAGCTAAAGCTGTTATTCCATCCTGTAGGGAGCAAGCAATTCAGGAATTGAGTCAGACCTCAACTTTCAGAGGGATTAGGGACTCATGATCCCCACAAAAGTGGAAAATAGAAAAAAACTGCAAATATAGGATTATTATTATTATTATTATTATTATTATTATTATTATTATTATTTGTTGTTGTTGTTGTAGTAGTAGTAAACCTGAGATAACACTTCTCTAGGTATTTCTAGGTCCTCCAGTGCGATTTCACAGTCAACTTCCACTGTATGCTAACCACTGAATCACACTAGAGGACCTATAGATGCCTGAAAAGAACATATTTTTTTGGTTGTGTATAGGGGAGCAGCAAAGGCAGCAACAAATACAGTAATCCGCAAATAATCAAATGTGCAAATACTCAACCTGTAAAGGTGGAGGGACGACTGTAATCATATCTTGGGATCATGGTATTACTGTGGAAAAGCTTTAGCACCCCACCCTCATTTTATTCATGTTCCCTACCCCAAACACATTTCAGGCACTTCTAGTTTGCCCCTTACTCTTTGACCCCATTTTCTCTTTTATTTTGGGTTCCTTTTTGTAGACTATAGTTTTAATCGCTTAAACCAGACTTCAGCTACACTGACAGAGTATCAGTAAATTCTGTCCCATATCTGGTGGATGGTAATGTCAGAAACATTATTCCTCTTTTACTGTTCTGAAAAAAACTTTTTATTCTTCTCTTCCAGACTGTGGAAATCTCAACCAATGCTACATTGATAGCCTCCAACTATTCCTCCCTTTGCCTAGGCTAGCAAATTGAAACTTCTCATGTTTCTCTCCAGTGCTGCATATATTGGTCCTCATTTCCTAGCCTGTCTCCTTAATTCTTTCTGCCAAAGCTGTTAAGATCATCAACTTAGCTTCCCCCCAGCCACCTTGCTAATTCTTTTGACTTCGTAATTTTCCTCATGTTGACTCTAGTTATGGCTGGAATCTTTGGCAGGTGACTGTTCGCTACACAGCATAACCACCTGACTATTTTAAAAAAATATATTGAGGGGAGAAGAACCATTTCCTACCATCTCACTGATAATGTGTGTGTGTGGGAAGGTGAGGCACAATAGTAGAGTTGGTCCTACCATCAAGTACAATGAGGCAGATGTATAGGGTTGCCAGTTCATTTGGTTGGCTAGGTTTAATCTGATTTGTAGATATGCTACTTGGTGCCCATTTGAACCATCATCTGACCTGTTTTCCAAGCTTTCTTTCCTTTTGTTCTTTCTTGAATCATGGCTGTCATTTTGTCTTTCTCCTTTGCTTCTTCAAATTCTCCTCCTCCAAACTTTATGAGTGATATTTCTTTTACTCTTGTTACTAAGTCTTCTTCCAAAAAACCTCACCAGTTTTCTCACTTATCTGCTCTCTATTTGTTTGGACTATGCCTCCTACCAATGTATACCTCTGGTCATTCTTTGGATTTAATTATTACCATTTCATGTTCTGTTTTCAATCCCTCTGCTTCCCTTTTGTCCCATCTGATCACTGTCTTCTTTCTTATTCATCTCTCTGTCCTACTACGAGCAATTTCTAAAGACTTTGAATCAATAAATCCTGATGCATTTTCATTTAATCTTGCTTCTCTTATTCTGTTTCTCTTATTGCTTTTATTCTGTAGACATAACTGTTGTCACCCATCCTTGCTTTCTCTTCTTCTCTTACCTGGCAATCCTCCTTTTCCAAATTTGGTTACTTCTGTTCATTTGCAACATTTTAACACATCTGCTTTTGAACCATTGCAGTGTATACCTAACTCCCCTATTGATTGCATTTTAGATTTGTTTCACACTTCCCCCTTTGGCTTTTCCCCCTAGAATCATTCAGTTTATTTCCTCCTCTCCAGGTTGGTACATCTCCATGTCATTTCATCTGCTGAGTTTCCTACTATTTCTTTTTTTCTTGTTCACTGTTTTATTTCTGTTCCTTCCTCTCCTGCTTCGTTTCGTACCTTCATTCTCTATTTCTTTGCTCTGTCTTTTGTTCTTTCACTCCTTAATCCAGTTCTTTCTTTTAAAAAAGTTTCAATCATTTCCCCATTCTTCATATCCTTAATCCCTCTTTCTCCTAACTTTAGTTGTTGTTATTGTTGTGAGCCTTCAAGTTGTTTCTGACTTATGGTAACCCTAAGGCAAGTCTGTCATGGAGTTTACTTAGCAAGACTTGTTCAGAAGGGGGTTGCCTATGCCCTCCTCTGAGGCTCAGAGAGTATGACTTGTGCAAGGTCATCTAGTGGGCTTCTATGGCCAAGAAGGGATTTGAAGCCTGCTCTCCAGAGTTGCAGTCCAATGCTCAAACCACTACACCATGCTGGGACTCTCCTATTTTCCTTGCCAGTTTCAAAGCTGCTCTTGTCTCTGCAATTCTAAGAAACCTGCTTTCTCCTCTTCTTAACCCCCCCCCCCCTCTTTTAAATCTCTAGTGTTTTCTCAGTGACTTCATTTCTTCTACTTTTTCTTGCTCATAATCAGTCTGGTTTTTGTTTATTTCATTCTACAGAAACACTCATGCCACTAATGATTGTATTAGCTAAATATTATCAATTTGTCTGACTATCATCATTGTATGATACTATTTTTCATTATATTCTCTCCCCCCCCCAATTATAAGCCTTTTTTTTTGTTTTTTCATTTGATAAAAAAAAAAAAAAAAAAAAAAGGGCAGGATGTAAATAAAGGATCCATTCACACCACACAATTATAGCACTATGATGCCACTTTAACTATCACAGCAACATCTCATGGAACCCTGGGCTTTGTAGCCTGAAGAGGAGCTGGAGCATCCGGGCTCAGAATTCTAGATAAGCTGCAAATCCTATCCATATGATATTGCCATAGTCGTTAAAACTGAATCATATGTGTAGTATGAAAGGCCCCAAGGTTAATGAAAAGTGTTATTATAATCAATAATAATAATAATAACAATGGCTGGAAGCCTCTATCAGTCTACATTATGCAATTTTATTTGTACTTAGCAACAGAGGTGTTACCCAAAGAAAGTTGAGGGACTAGAGGGGTCCCACCAAATATGTTTGTGTTACTTTAAATGTTGGAGAAATTAACTTTAAAAGCCTGGGTAACCTTTAGGATCATTGGCACCTGTGCATACTGGTAATAACTGAAGAGGATGCCAGGTTTGGGTGAATTAAGGAGATTTATTTGGGAAAGATGCAAAGTGCAATCACACATGCATGACACTAATTCAGACACAGCATTCAGAGCTACCCAAAATGTAAATCTGGAAATGTGATAGTAGAGTCTGAGGAGTTTTTAAGCAGAAAGATATTTATCTGTCCAAAGAGTAGACCATGGAAAATGGGAAGTGGTTCAGATTGAGGTCTGAGGGCAACACAGAACATACATTGAACACAAGAATTGACAATGGGATTCTGGACTGGTTATTATTATTATTATTATTATTATTATTATTATTAACCTTTATTTATAAAGCGCTGTAAATTTACACAACGCTGTACATACAATCTTTTAGTTAGACGGTTCCCTGCCCTCAGGCTTACAATCTAAGAAGACATGACACAAAAGGAGAAGGGAGTGGTGGTGGGGAATGGGATCAGGTCCAGCAGTTCTTCTCCACCTCCGAGGCCTGGACCAAGGCAGATGGACTGGAGGAAGGGCTTGGCTTCTTAATGTATGGTTAAAAGGAGGCTTCCTGGGTCAGAGAGGGGCTAGCCTCTGGGAATGCTTCTCTAAACAATATAGTCTTTAACTCAGTTTTGAAACTGGGTAGAGAAGTGATGAGGTGTGCATGTGGGGGAAGAAGGTTTCAGGAGTAAGGGGCAGCAAGCGAGAAGGGACGAATTCGGGAGGGGGCAGTGGTAGTCCTACACTGTGACAGGAGACCTTAACTACAAGAGCGGAGGGTGCGAGTAGGAATGTAAGGAGAAAGAAGGTCAGATAAGTAAGGAGGGGCAAATCCATGGAGGGCTTTGCAAGTCAATAATAAAAGCTTGTACCGGATGCAGAAGGGGAAGGGGAGCCAATGAAGGGAGGATAAAAGAGGTGAAACATGGTCAAAGCGGCGAGCGGATGTGACAATACGGGCAGCTGAATACTGGACAGAGATTAAAGGATGGAGGTGTGAAAGAGGAAGCCCTGTCAGAAGGAGGTTATAATAATCTAGTCGAGAAACCACTAGGGCATGGACTAGAGTCTTGGCAGTGGAGGCTGAGAGGAATGGACGGATCTTGGCAATGTTGTGGAGAAAGAATCTACAGGCCTTGGTGGTGGCCTGGATCTGGGGAATAAATGACAAAGAGTAAAAAATGAAGCCAAGACTGCGGGCTTGATGAACCGGTTGAATAGAAGTGTCGTCAACAGAAACAGAAAAGGAATAGTGAAGGGTGGATTTAGGTGGAAAGACAAGAAGCTCAGTTTTAGACATGTTGAGCTTCAAGCGCCGAAGCCGCATCCACTGAGAGATGGCAGTCAGACAAGAAGAAACTTGCTGTTCAAGCCCCGTCGAAAGGTCAGGGGTGGAGAGATACAGCTGAGTGTCGTCAGCGTACAGATGATAGGAGAAACCAAAAGAACTGATGAGTTTACCTAGGGACAGTGTATATAGAGAGAACAGAAGGGGACCCAAGACAGAGCCCTGGGGAACTCCAACAGATAGGGGAACAGAGGACTGCAAAAGATCTGTCTGACAAGTAAGATTTAAACCAGCTGAAAGCAGAGTCGGAGAACCCAAGGGCAGAAAGTAAATCGACCAGGAGACAGTGATCAACAGTGTCAAAGGCCGCAGACAAATCAAGAAGAATGAGAATAGAGTAGAGGCCATTTGCCTTGGCCCGCAAATGATGGCTTTAACCTTAGGGTAACAAAAACAGTGATTGGATCAGGACAACCCCTGGGTGAATGGACAGAT
>NC_056525.1:178867774-178881160 GCF_019175285.1 Sceloporus undulatus
ATAATAATAATAATAATAATAATAATAATAATAATAATAATAATAATAATAGGATTGATTTATATGCTGCCCAATCACTGGGAATCCGGGAGACTTACAACAGAGAGGATATATACATTTCATTTTGAAAAATACTGGTTTAATTTTAAACTGACCTGTGAAGTAGGAATGAAAAGTACTTAGAAATGCTGAACATTTCCAGGAAATACTTCAGGATGAAGAAAATGTCAGTTGGATCTCCAAAATAAAACCAGTCAGGACAGGAACAAAGCCTGTGATTTGTGGAGACTTTTTTCTCAACTGGACAAGCTCTAAGACTCTCTTCATCCTACTGAAATTTAAATGTAGTAAAACAAGAGTTTTATCTACTGATGACCAATAATGAAATAATGAGTCCAGACACTGTACATTTGGTTTAACAAAGGCCATTTATTTGACCTAAGGAACCTACCTAACAAATAAATCCTGGGAGAGCTCAGGAATGGGGGAGTATCCTGATGTGGGTCCAACTGAAGCCAAGTGTCATCCTGTGATCACCCCTAAGCCTTCCCTTGGGTGCAACACCAGACCCCGAGGGTAATCCAAAATCCTGGATTGTATCTGCCCAGCTGTTTTAGAAGGCAAACCTAGAGCACTCACCCTCCAAACCCCACAACTTTGTAAGAGAAAGCAAACCCGCAAGTCAGCACCAAGGGCAGACTCATGTTTTAGCTTTTGTTTTAACTTTAGCTTATGTTTTAACTTTTACACAGTGTCGAGATCCTTGAGTTGTTTTATAAATTATCTCTCTCTGGCTTTTCTTTGCAAATGAAGATTTGGGAAGGACTTATCCCACACTATCTACAAGCGTGTTGATGACTAAAAAGACCAATCTGAGATAAACAAGTCCGGTTGCAGAAAGCACAGCAGAAAGTCTCCCTGGGTGATGTTTCCGGGTTGTGGTTGTTTCTGTGTTGTCGTTTCTCTTCGAGACTTGTTATGTGTGAGTTTTCGAAAAAGGCTGCAGCATCGTGGATTGTGTGTCTCCATGCCTCCCGATGCAAGGCCAGGGCGGGCCATTGTTGGTGATCAATTTGGCCGAGCCTGAGATGTTGTTTCAGGGAGTCCTTGTATCTCTTCTTTAGAGCGCCCCTGTTATGCTGACCCATGGCGAGTTCACCATAGAATACTATTTTTGGTAGGTGATGGTCCTTCATCCTGGAAACGTGTCCTGCCCAGCGCAGCTGCGTCCTCAATAGCATGGCCTCAATGCTAGTGATCCCTGCTTACTCAAGGACAGCAACATTTGTCACATGGTCAGTCCAGTGTACATTTAGAATTATGCATAAACAGAACTGATGAAAGCGTTTGAGGAGTCATAGGTGTTGGCGATAGGTGACCCATGTTTCAGACCCATAAAGGAGAATAGACAATACAATGGCTCTATACACACTGATTTTTGTGTTTCACCTCAGATGTTTATTACTCCAGACTCTTATGTGAAGCGTTCCAAATACACTATATGCCTTTGCTAATCTGTGATCGATCTCTTTATCAATCTTGGCGTCTGAGGAGCTGATGTTTCCCAGGCAGGTGAACTACTGGACGGACTTAAGCACAGATTTGCCTACAGTGATGTGGGGATGGTAGTGTTCTTCCTGTGATGCAGGCTGGTAGAGAATTTCCGTTTTCTTCAGACAGACTTCCAGCCCAAAGAGCTCTACAGCTGTAGCAAAACAAGATGTTAGGTGCTGCAGAGCTGCTTCTGTATGGGCAATGAGGGCAGCATCGTCAGCAAAAAGCAGCTCACAGACTAGATAGTTTAGAGTCTTAGTGCGAGCCCTCAGGCGGCTTAAGTTAAACAGGCTACCATCAGTATGGTAGCGTATATAGATGCCATCGTCTTCTTTGAGATCTGCTGTAGCCCTTTGGAGCATCATGCTGAAGAAGATTGTAAATAGAGTTGGAGCGAGAACACAACCTTGTTTCACACCATTAGTTATTAGAAAGGGCTTCGAGAGAGCGTCGCCCTATCTGACTTGACCTTGCTGGCCTTTATGTAGCAGGATAATCATTTTTAGGAATTGGGGGGGGATCCTAGTTGTTCCAGGATCTGCCACAGACCTTTTCTACTCACAGTGTTGAAGGCTTTGGTGAGGTTGACAAATGTTACATAGAGTCCTTTGTTCTGCTCTCTACATTTCTCTTGCAGTTGTCTATGGGCAAATACCATATCTGTAGTGCTCCTATTAGCTCTAAAGCCACATTGGCTTTCAGGAAGAAGTTCTTCTGCAATGGCAGGAACTAATCTCTTCAGGAGTATCCTTGCGAGGATTTTTCCAGCAATGGAGAGCAGTGTTATACCTCGATAGTTTGAGCAATCAGATTTTACTCCTTTTTTCTTATACAGGGTGATGATGACTGCATCTCGGAGATCTGATGGCAGTTCACCTTTTTCCGAGCAACTCACAAGGAGCTCATGGAGTTTATCATGGAGTACATGACCTCCATGTTTCCAAGCTTCAGGTGGAATTCCATCAATCCCGGCTGCCTTGCCATTTTTCATCTGCTGTATGGCCTTAAGGGTTTCTTCCAAAGTGGGAGCTATGTCCAATTCATTTTTCATCAGTTGTTGTGTCATATGTTGAATAGTTGAGTCTTGGACTACTCGATTGGAACTAAAGAGGCTTTGGAAATGTTCAGCCCATTGGTTCAGAATGGAAGCTTTATCTGTGATTAGTGTTTGACCATCTGTACTGTATAGGGAGCTTTGGACCTGATATGTAGGTCCAAACACTGCTTTAAGAGCTTCGTAAAATCCTCTGGAATCACCCAGATCTGCACAACATTGTGTCTTTTCTGCTAAGTTGATCCATCATTTGTTCTGAATGTCTTGGAGTTTTTGTTGGAGTTGACTACATGCGAGGCGAACGGCTGCTTTTTTTACATGGCAAGATGGCTGGGTGAGGTGTGCCTGGTGAGCAGTTCTCTTCTTTGCCAACAGCTTCTGGATCTCTTGGTTGTTTTCATCAAACCAGTCTTGATTTTTCTTGAGGGAGAATCCCAAGGACTCTTCTGCAGATTTCAGGATGCTGTTTTTGATATGTTGCCAAAGTGCTGTAGGAGAAGAGTCTACAGTATGGTCTTCAAATTGTTTGCAAATTTGCCTGGAAGTTGTCTCTCATGGCAGCTTGTTGAAGATTGTTGACTTGGAGTCTCCTCTTTAGGATGCTGCCCGTCTTAGGTTTAAACTTAAAATGAAGATTTCGTTTACATCTTACAAGGCAATGATCTGTTTGACATTCTGCACTGGGCATCACTCGGGTATGACGGACATCTCAAATATTTCTCTGGCAAACTAGGATGTAGTCAATGAGGTGCCAGTGTTTGGATTGGGGATGCATCCAGGTTGTCTTCAAGCTATCTTTCTGCTGAAAGATGGTGTTTGTAATAGTCAGCTGCTGTTCTGCACAAAACTCTAGCAGGAGGCGTCTGTTATCATTACAGTTTCCAACACCATGGTTGCCTAAAACACCTTTCCAGGCTTCGAAGTTCTTTCCTACTCTGGCATTGAAGTCACCAAGGATAATGATTTTGTCTTCTGCAGGGACTTTTTGGATAAGGTGGCGTAGGTCTGAGTAGAATTTTGTCTTTCTCCACCGGGTCGGCTTACATAGTTGGAGCATGTATACTGAAGAGAACAACATGTGGGAGGCGTAAGGAGATAATGCAATCAGAGTGTCCTGTTGGCAAGGTTTCAAGTTTGGAGGCGATGGAGTTTTTGATCATAAAGCCTACACCTGAAAGATGTTTTTCAGTTTTGGGTTTGCCAGACCAATAGAGTGTGTAGCCAGCACCGTGTTCTTTAAGCCTTCCTTCCTTGTGGAGACGAATTTCACTAAGAGCAGTGATGTCAATGTTAAGTCGTGACAGTTCATGGGCTATTAGAGCAGAACGATGCTCAGGATGTCCACTATCTGCAGAATCTTGCATGGTTCTGATGTTCCAGCATGCAAGCGTCAGTCTATTTGCACCTTTGGAGGCCAGTGTATGCCTTTGCTTCTTTGTCTTTGTTTGACTGCATCAGAAGATGCCCATTGGCCGCAGCTAGCCAACCGGGTAGATGGGGATGAGCTTTCTTTAGGTCACCTTTTCTAGGCCCCTCCCCATATGGAGCAAGCGGTGCTCTCCTTAAAAAAGGCTGCTTGTTCATTCAGGATGCTGACGAACAAGACTGTCATCCCCCGGGTCAGTCTCAAGTGACCAAAATCCTGAACTGCCTGTATGCAGGGTTGGGTCTGCGGCTTCCAGTGCATCTTTACACCTGCCGTTTCATCCCTCACCTATCGCTACAGGGCTTTTTTGGAAGTTGGGTGTATCCTTCGAGCCTGTGCAATGGATTTTTCTGGTGGAGCGCAGCGTGCACAGAACTAGCCTCACCCTTTAAACCAGAGGTTCATCTGCTGGGGCCTTGACAAGCATGGATGGTGGCAATGAGGTTCTCGGGTCGTAGGTTTGATTAGAGTTTCCTTCACTTAGATGGTTGACCTTACAGGGTTAGACGAGCACCATCTGCCTGGGTTTGGGATTAGAGTTTTCCTTCTCCTAGGATGGTTGCCATAAGGCTAGAGAGCTCATCCTGCCCTTTGATGCTCTTGGTCAGACCCTTCGGTTGTGACCTGTCTGGCATGGGAGGCCCTACCAGTGGCTATTATACCACCGCCAGCATAGCTCACATTTTATTAGGGTACGCAAGCCTCTCCCCCACGACATGGGGGCGTCAATGGAGAGGTTTATAAAATGTGTATATATATGCGCACCAGTGGATTTTTTGAAAACCAAAATATGAGACTTGAATATATATCAGTTTTGCAGTGTTCGATGATATTTTTGTGGCATTTCTGTCATTCTATAGAAGTCAGTTGAAAAATGCAATATTAATTACAACAACAAAATTCTTGTGTGTATGTGCTTTTTGCAACAATTATTTGCATATATTGTTGTTATTATTGTGGGTATGTGTGTGCATGTGCGCCATCTATGAATGTGTGTACACACCACACAAGAGTTAGCAGGTGTTACACAGAGACATTTTAATACATTTTAATGTAATAATGTATTATTAGATTTTTTTTTTTCATGGTGGAAGTTGACTCCCAGTGCATTTTATTTTTGCATGTTTGCCTGATATTGCACTGTGAAACAGCAAGGGGATGGAAGTCTTATGATTTGTGATGATTTCATTTCCTGAAGGGTACTGCCATTGGAATAAGAGATCTGTGGTATAACTATTGGGAGGGGAATGCCCCCATCCCAAAATGAGAATTCAGTCCCCAAAGTAAAATTTTCCTTCAGTCCCCAAATTTCTAGCATTGCATTCTCATGCCTTTGGTAACTTTTCCTTCTCCTGTTCTTTGGATTTTTAAACTGTATTTCTAAAAGCTCAACTGATGTTTTAAATTACTGCAAAATGCTAGACATTTGGGAACTGAAGAAAAATATCATGGGTGGTGTTGGAAAATTATTATACTGTAGGAGGATTTTCTTCAAACACCCCCCCCCCCAAGCTGCATCTCTGGATCAATAATAAAATCAGGAGTACAAGCAGCCTTGAAACTTCACAGTTCATTGTTTAGCCTGGTAGGCTGACAAGAGCTTCTCTTCAACCACTGTGAAATAAGTTAAAAGAGTTACCGCACAATGAAACATTGACTTGGGGGAATGGGGAGGGGAATCCCAGCCACCTGACAAATACACACATTGTCTAGTAGCCAGGATCTATTCAAAAACAATAATAGATTTATAGTTTATATTTTACAAGCCTGGGGGACTTGGGTTGCATAAAATAAATATAGCTCATATCATGTGGAAACCTGCCTGTTGAATTTCTGTTGGAGCAACTGAGATTGATATCTCAGCCTTCTCAGTTACATACCACCCTGAAACCATATTGTTATCTCTGCAAAAACAAACAAACAATTTGGCCTGGTCTAATGTGTTAGTGGGTGTGGGGCAGGGAGAAGAAGCTGAAGAAGCAGCAGAAGAATGAGAGCGAGATGGTCAATGGCCAGTACCCCACTATAGTAATAAAATGTCTAGACAGCAATTAACATCCATTTCCCCCAAGAATGCATCTGTGTCATCAGCAAATCTTTACTACTTTGCAAAGGACCAATCTAAATATATTTAATCATTAATCAATTTCCAAAATCTGAGCAAGAGTTGCTTTTCATGAGCATGGCTTAAAAAACAAAAAACAGAACACCCAACACTTTTGAGATTCACTCTACTGGACAGTGCAGCTCAGAAATTTACTACAGTTCCAATTTGCTTGGAGCCAGGAGGTTTTCTGATTTGCTCCGAGTATTCTGAATGGAAAAATACTGCCTGTCTGCCTTTCTGTCTGTACAGCACTTTATTTCTGTGTAGGCAAGATCATGTTTGTCTGTTGTTTCTTCTCATATCCAATGCCTCTTTCTTATCACAGGGCTCAGAAATGTTACACTCTTGGACTACAGCTTTCCAAAAACCCCAGCCAGCATGGAACATACTTGCTGAGGGATTCTAGGCATCGTAGTCCAAAAAAGTAACTTGCTCAAATTCTGTCCAAGCATCTACTCCTGATTCCTGTTTATTCTTACAGACTCAATTTGTTACCCTTCCAGAAGAATCCCACACCCGATATACATAAAATAAAACATACAGTTTGCCCTGTGTATCCACAAATTCTGTATCCATAGATTCAGCCAAAAATGGCTTGAAAATATTCAGGAAACAAAAATCCAAAAAGCAAACCTTGTTATTCACCATTTCATATAAGGGACACCATTTTACTATGACATTGGCGGGATACAAACTGCCGCTTTGCGGCGGTCTGCCGCCGCCGCCGGTTAGTCCACGGGGGAGCCGGAGCCTCCACACGGCGCGGCTCCCCTGCGGACCGAAAAAGAAGCTCCAAAATGGAGCTTCTTTTGGAGTCGCGTTTGCGACGTAGCGAGGCGCCAGGGGCGCACTCACTACGTCACAAAGGACGCGACGCGTACGGACACTCAGCATCCGATACGCAAAGATGGCGCCAGCCATGTAGAAGGGCCGGCGCCATCTTGTACGGACAGAGTCCGTATTAGGCCCAGGGGCGTCTAGAAGAGACGCCCCTTTTTAAAAATAGGACGTCCTCTGGACGTCCCAAATGCCGGTTTGTAACCGGCCATTATATAGAATGAGACTTTAGAATCCACAGATTTGGGTATTCACTGGGGGTCCTGAAAACCCCAGCGATACCAAGGGCCCACGGTATGTTGTCTATTCAAAACACACACACAAATAACATGAGAGGGACTCAAAATGGCAATTGGCCGAGCCCTTCAAATGTGAAACAAACAGAAATACTTTTGCTAGTTTCCTGAAAGATAAGGAAAGAGGGCTTCCTAAGTTATGGGGTACTTCAGTGAAGGATCAACCACTAGAAATGCCCTGTTTCTTCTAAATAGCCCAGAAGCTTCATTCACCTTCTCTGCTGAGCTAAGCTATGGAGAGATATCTAAATGGAAGCAGGTGTGCCTTTAACTGTCCTGGTTCCAAGCTATTTAGGACTTTCAATGAGACTTCTGCGTATACAGCAGAAGACTACTGTGCCAAAGAAGAATTTTCTACTGTGAATGATTATTAGGCAAATAATAAAGGCTGTCAGCCAGCAACCCATGCCTAACAAGGTTCTGTTGTCTTCAGTGTGCTTAACTTCCTTTTAAATGTGCTTGCACAGTTCCTTTCCATGCATCAGTGTTCATACATGTTCAGACAGAGGTGAGCTCCCTCAATTTCCATAAAGATGTTTATCCATTATCAGAATGTTAATGCAATTGTTGAAACATGATCTTTGCTCTGTTGGGTTTCAGGCTTTTTTTTTTTTTTTAACAGCAAAGAATGATACTTGTGCATGGACTTTTAAACAATTAAATAAAAATAAATGCCCATTATCCACATCCTTTTTCTCTGCCTTTCAATATTTCCTCTGACTGCTATTCTGTAATATATCCAGCACTGATCCCTGGCATTGGTGCCATTCATTTTCGTCAAGATGTTTTTGAGGTTGTAAATAAAAGCCACTGCATGAAGGGGGCAGACAAGATGGAGCCTGTCAGATCTAGAAGTCAGCGACACAGTTATAATTACAGCAGAGTGGGGTGAGGTGAGTTCTTTACATCCATAGATTTAATTGTCATCAACTGTAGTGGAAAGCCAAGGGATGAAGAGAAGAAAGCAGAGAGTGATAGGGGGTAAGGGATGTTACCAAATATGTTTAAGGCTGTGCTTGCAGTTCCCATTAATAAGCCATCAGCAGAACAAGAATGTTCCTCTCTCCTAATCTGACTTTGACAAAGACTTGCTCTGAGAATGGCCTCTGTTCCAGGCATTCTTAAATAAGAAAAAATAGGAAATGATGAAATGATGAAATAGAATAGAGCATGGAGAATATAATTGTTGGCCTACAACTCCCGGAGTTCCCAAGCTTGGGGCAATGCTGGCTAAAGGATTCTGAGATCAGCAGTCTAAAAAGTAACTGTTTAAAGCCCAGGAAAGAAATGAAATCATATTGGATGGAGGTTTGTTCTGAGCACTGGGACAGCATACTGTTGAATGTAGTTACAATTGGTGTTGCTAGTTACCCTCGAAGATATTCCTCAGATTGGTTCCCCAGATTCCCTGGAATTCTCCCAAATTACCCGGAAGGGGGGCAGGACTTCTGGGATGGGGGGCTGCAAGGCAGTATGGGAAGCTCAGAGTGCGTGACTTGCCCAAGGTCACCCAGTGGGTATTTCAACCAAAATTGCTATTAAAAAGTATCAGTGTTTTGGGAAGTTACTAGTTTAGCTGTCCAGTCTATTTAGGGTATCCTGGATCCTGATTCTATTTTCTATTTATCCCTTTCAATTTGATGTCAGATTAAATCATCTGCAAATTTCATAGGCAATACCCTCCATTCCATCATCCCAGTTATAAGAAACTGAATAAAACTAGGCCTAGGACAGACCCCTGTAGCATCCCACCAGTCACTTTTCTCCAATATGACAAAGAATCAGAATCATTGGTGAACACTCTTTGGGTTCATCCCTTTAGCTGTAGTGATTCGCACTCTGGTCTCCAGAGTTGTAGTCCAAACCAGTACGCCACACTGACTCTGATAGAAGCAAACTTTCACTGGATAGCAGAATTTTTAGATGGTTACATTTTCATTTTACTCCTTCAGTAGCTACACGCCTCCAGGAGGAGGCAGTAGGCAGAAGATGGCAGTTTACATATTATCTAAAGATATTAGTGATGTGAGGCAGGAGATTTCTTGGTCAGGCCTGAAACATGTCCCTCCAAAGAAGCAGCAGGCTTTTTATTGTGAAGGCAGAGCTGACAATACCAGAAATGCTCCTGCTCCTGCAGATGTCTGTTGCCTGAGAAGAGTCTGAACCACTCAGGGATGCAACAGAATATGAGGCAGGACCATTTTGAGGTAGCAGTGGGGCCTAGCTATGCTGTTGCACTGCTGGCATCTTTTGAAAATGATGGGGAAACGGCCTGGAGATTATTCTACAATCTGTTGGTTCCTGCACTTGTGCAGACACCAGTATCTCCTACTGCTAGCAGTACAAGCACAAAAATCTGGCAGAAAAGGAGAACGTGGAGATGATGAAAGAGAGCACTGTCCCCTCTGTCTTAAGAGCCTACTCCCAAGCAGCCACAAAGCAAGTTTAGACAAGTGTGATGGACTGCCAACCCTCTGAGGTAGGACAAGTTGCAAGCCAATTTTTGTCCATGTTCCTCAGAGGCAGTGCCACCATTACACACATTTAACTACTTTTATATCCTGGATACACATGACAATTATATCCTGGCAAAAAGTATTGCTTTTATTTTCTCTCTCTTGGCTACCTTTCTTTGGACACCATTTGGTGTTTTGTTGTGTCTTAAATATCTTACTTTTTTAATTACATTTGTACATCCCCATGGATGAAGAGAGGTTTGAAAATGCTATAATTAACAGATAAATGAATGAAGAAATAAAAAAAGGATAGGTTCTTTTCTGAAGCTTCGTTTAAACCCCTTAATATAAATTTGTTGTTGATGTGTGCTTTCAAGTCTTCGGACTTATGGTGACTCTAAGGCGAATCAATCATGGGGTTTTCTTGGTAAGATTTGTTCAGAGCTTTGCTATTGCCCTCTGAGGTTGAGAGCATGCGATTTGTCCAAGGTCACCCAGTGGGTTTCATGGACAAGCTGAGAATTGAACCCTGGTCTGCAGAGTCATAGTCCTTTAGTGTATTTTGCCAAGTAATCTAGCACATAGACACGGCCAAACTCCAGGACAAATAAGAAAAATAAATCAACTCCAGTTTCAAATTTTGCATTTTTATTGAAGAAACAAAGTGGACAGAAGTCCAGAAACAGTTACATGCAGTATTAGCACCCTTCAGGATTAAACACTACTTGGTTAAATGTGTTACAATAAAGCAAACATAAATGTTTATGCAGCTAACTGTTACAGTGCAGCCAAGATAACTCAGATATCTCCCTATGAGCCTGTTAGAGCTCCAAGATAATCAGGGGAGACCCTTGTTTCTGCCCCTCTACCTCCCCAGACACTTTTGGTGAGAACATGGGAGAGGACTTTCTTGGTGGCTGCTCCTAGACATTGGAACTCCGTCCTAAGGAAGTCTAGGACGGCTCACTTCTTGCTCTCCTTCCAACAGCAAGTGAAAATTTTCCTATTTTATCAGACTTTTATGAATTGACTATAATAAGATTTTAATGGTATGCTGGGGTGTTTTTTTTTTTTAAATATTCTATCTTTAATTAATTTTAAATGGTTTAAAATAATTGTGTACATGTATATACACACACACATATACACGTACTGATGTTTTTATATGGGTTTTACACTGGTTTTAATAGTCTGAAAGTCACCTTGGTGAAAAGTGGGAAATAAATGAATAATAAATATGTTGATGCTGATGATAACAATTAAAACAACTCATCAATGTAGTTTTCAGAGCTCTGCGTGTATCTATATGTGTGCGTGCACACACAGTATGATGCCTCCATACCTGTGCCTCCCTGATGCTGTTGAAACTGGTCCTAGTTCTTTGATAATCATATGAAGAGGAAGGACATTTCTTTTTCCAACCAAGGTATCCTTTGGTAAAACAGACATTTGTATCCCACTCGTACATGTTTCCTAGATTTGAAATGACTGAACAGAACATAAGAATTGCCTTTAATTCTACTCCCACCGAGAAAATTTCTGCATATTTGTGAGGGATGCTTACCATCCTGCCAGCCTGGCAGAAAAAAGAATGTTGAAATATTGGACAAGCACTAATAGCACCGACTTGGTGGAGACACCAAGAGAGAAGGCATTAAACAGTTCTTTCGGCTTTTCTAAAGAGGCCTGTCCACGTAGGCCACCCATGAGTGATTTCCCTATTGTGCAGACAGCTGGCCTTGGAAGGAAGAAAAAAAACCCCAAACCCACCACACACACATGCACTGATCAGGCTTCTGCTTATATTTATTAAATCTGCAGGAAGGATCCATCCATCACAACAATGGGTTTAAAGTGTTTGCTGGGCGATGGGAGAGTCCCATAAGCATTCTTTGAAGTGTCTTTTACTGAAGGTAAACATCTGAAGAGCATAAAATAGCTGCTCTTCTTTCCAATGAGTAACCTTGTCAAAGGGGCTTGGATAGAGAGCATGGGGGAAGGGAGGGGCGCCCTATTCTGAAAAGGAAAAAGCAATAAAGGATTCCTTATGACAGCAATTTGCACATTTACTGCTCTTTGATATGTTAACTAGATTTTGCAAAATGGAATCCTTTGTCTTTCTGAGGTGCTTGGGCAGCTATGGCTCAGTTGGAGCAATGTTCTGAGGACTGGGTAATGTATCTTCCAATTAATAACTTAACTTGGGTAGACTCAGTAAATCAGCAACATCATGATTGTAAGAGAGGCTATGGAGTGAGCTGCTGTTCATAAGCAAGGAAGGATCCCTGTAACACCAGCCTCCGTTATTTACCACTTGCCCTGACTCAAGTGAATTGGATTGAATACAAGAGGATCAATAGGTTATGGGCCTCATTCACTAAACTTTTACAAGCCCTTTATGAACCTTTGTTTCTCGACCTCCCCCCCTTAAAAAAAATACCCAAAACAAAACCCAAGAGTTTTTCCATCCTGAAAATTAGTGAAGCAGAAAAGGGCTGGATGTTTCCTGCATTGCCATAACAGCATGAGGCATATGTTTCCGAAATGCACCAGAAAGAGAAAAGCTGAAGTGCGATTTTGGCATTAACAAGAGAACATGGAAAAGTTCCCTTTTGGGAATAACAAGTCTCAGAATTGCAGCGGCCATTCTGGCTCAACACTTCTGGGGATGTAGAAAAAGAAGAAGGAATTTTGGGAACATGTTGGACCTTATCACACACACAATTTTCAACATTCTGGGAACCGAAGGAGGACGCTCGTGTGCGCGGTGGGCAGCCGAAAAGGATTTTATTGCACACAATTCAGTCCCCCAACAGTCCCTGTTCTGTCCCCCGGCGCGCACCCATTCGCGTCCAGTCCTGACAGGCATGATTTTTGCCTGACGGACTACCTTCCGTCGGCAAAAATGGCGCCCGTCAGGACTGGACGCAAACGGTGCGCGCCGGGGGACAGAACGGGGACTGTTGGAGGACTGAATTGTGTGCGATAAAATCTGTTTTTGGGTGGCCGCGCACGCACTAGAGCATCCTCCTTCGGTCCCCAGAACGTTGAAATGTTGTGTACGATATGTTGTTGTTGTTGTTGTTGTTGTGTGCCTTCAAGTTTTTTCTTGCCTTATGACCACCCTAAGGTAACCCCATCATAGGTTTTTCTTGGCACATTTCTTCAGATGGTTGCCACTGATGACCTCTGAGGCTGAGAGAGTGTGACCTGCCCATAGTCATCCAGTAGGATTCATGGCTGAGCTGGGATTCAAACTCTAGTCTCCTAGCATCCTAGTCCAATGCTCAATTCACTACACCACACTGGTTGTCATACTTTGGGAACATGCCTTATAATGGTTCAATATAGATCTGGCATATTCTTTACGTGGCAACTCCAATGACGCTGTTCAACCTAGATTTTCTTTAAAAGGATTGTGTCCAGATCTAGTCCACGTTAGACAAATCCCCACTTAGGGATCTATATTAAATGTTATTATTATTCTGCCCATCTGCTTGATTTTGTTTTTTGATATTTGTCTTGAATTGTCATTTTAAATTTGAGGGTGGGTGGTTTATAGGGCTTTATGATATTAATTATTATTTTGCATTTTAATGTATTTTAATGCTGTTTTAATGTTGTAAGCCGCCTCAATCCAATTGGAGAGGCGGGAT
>NC_056525.1:178881170-178903620 GCF_019175285.1 Sceloporus undulatus
ATCATCATCATCATCATCATCATCATCATCATCATCATCATCATCATCATCACCATCATCATCATATCAGGAGGAATGGAAGTCTTGAATCCTTCTCCCAAACAAAAACTACCAGCATTGACAGTTGGGACAGTCTATTGCCAGTCTAGGCTGCTTCTCAATGAGGTAGATGGACAGCAAAATATGGACCCCACTTGTTTTGGGGTCAGTCCTACTCATGTGGGAAAAGAATATGTCAAACAATGCAATCTGATGAGGAATGTGAGCTAGCAATGCATCTCATAAACATAGTAATTAGTATTCACAAATGAAAGGTGAGCAACAACCAGTTCCACACCACCACCTAACTACAGAAATTATTGCATGCCAAACTACCACAGGGATAGAACCACATCGTAACCATCACTGAAAGATCTTATTTCACTGCCCCATAGCTGGGCAGTAGGCAGCCTGAATCCAACCTGGGCTTCTCCAGCTTTTCAAGAATAGGATTTGGCATGTTATAATCTCAAGAGTCTAGTAGAGGATTAAAGCAGATTGTTCTTTGTAAAGATATATGAAACATGTTTACTTACATATATTAAAGATTTCATAACATTTCATGGTGAAAGGCACTGTAAGACATGCTCTTCAACCATTGAAGAGAGAGCAAAAACTGTAGACCTCAGGATAGAGGATGAACAAATTCAGACTAACTGCAAATTAACTGAAACAGGGAGAACACACAGGAATGACATGAACACATGGTGCCTAAACTCTGAGACATGCAAACTAGCAATTACTGACTATAGGCATCTTAAGGTCGATGCATCTATGTTATGATTGATGCATCTCTAATAACAGAAGAAAAAAACATTTCACACATTACTTTGTATACAGATCCATGTACTCAGCAAGCCTAGATGCTTTCTCCATTTGCATCTACACTCCAGAAATAATGTGGTTTGACACTGCTTTAATTGCCATGACTCAATGCTATAGATTCCTGGGATTCATAGCTTGTTGTGGCACCAGAGCTCTCTGACAGAGAAGGTGAAATATCTCACAAAACTACAATTTCCAGAAATCTGTCAGGGAGACATGACAGTTAAAGTGGTGTCAAACTGTGTTATTTCTGCAGTGCAGATGTAGCTTCTATCGTACTAAGTCTAACAAAACCATTAACCTTTATCAGTATCATATGGTTTTCAGTATCATGTTTTCCTCGCTTCCCTTCCCTTTTACATTGTGCCAGTAGTCGCGAGCACAGACATCCAAACTCTAATTTACCTTTTGCTGATTCACTACCCCACTAATGATGCAATAGATTTTTTCCTTGGTTGTCTATTATTGTTGTTATTGTGGTTGTTACTATTATTAGGGATTGTGATTATTTTTTCCCTAAAGGAAAATAAAAAGCATCAGCCTTGTCACAGTGGAAAGGTCATATTTTCACAAGTTCAGCAGGGATAGTTTCCATGTTTCTAGCTTTCAGTCACTGGCATTTGTCTTTTTGTATCCCAGAGCAATGGCATAATTCTAATATTGACCTTAACTCGAGCCCTTTGTTTCTCACCCTAACAGGGAAAAGCATTAAAAATGCGTGTTTACTTAATTTGTCCTGGCATGCAGTGTAATTACAAGCAGTTTGTTTTCTCTCTTGTAAAATATGGGCAAGAGAGGGAATAAAGTAATGTGGAAAATTAACATTGTGATGTACTGTATAGAGGAATAACACTAAAAACACTTAGCACTGTTAGCACTGGAGGTTGTGTGCAAGAGCAATAAAGCATTAAATGCTTCTTTCTCAAGTATATTTGCGTGATTTTCAACTGCAGTAAAATTAATCAGCTCTGCCTCTGAGTATAAAAGGGGAAAGAAGAGAAAAAAAGGAAACAAAAATGAACAGAGCAGGGTTTCTGCAAGATTCAAGGTTACATTCATGCATTTGTTGAATCCAATAGCAGAGCTAAATGAAACTGATGAGCACAAGCTCTCCATTAAAACATCATCAATCATCATCATCATCATGATGAAAAACAGCAACAACAAACCTTGAATGTATTTACACTACACAGTTATAGCACTTTTATTATGTTTTTACTGCTATGGTTCTGTGGAATCCTGGGATTCATAGTTTAGAGTGGGATAATAATAATAATAATATGTTTTATTTATATACCGCTATTCCAAAGATCATAGCGGTGAACATCAAGTAAGCTAATTAGCAAGTAAGCTAATTTTTTTAGCATTCTCAACCAGAGAGCTCCTCTAGTGCCCCACCAACTACAAATGCAATGATTTTTGTTTCAGCTACAACGATCCACCAGCCAATATAGCCACTGAACGCAGCCTGTGACTTTTCTGGGTTCCTTTTGTCTTGGATTTTAGGCTAAGCTCTAGTTTAGGATTTTTATGTCTACTTAAAGACAAGCTGGGATCCTGTAAAGATCATGTACAAATGGTCCTCAGCCTCCATTTATGATTCTAGCATCACATGGTCATAAAATATATCCTTCAAATGCAAAGTTTTCTTCATTCTGAATTGGAATCACAGGCAATCTGAATCCAGGACTAAGTGCTGACAATCCACACATACTCTTTTTTTTAAAAAACGCCAGCACAGTGTTGTGGTTAGGGCTGCAGTGCTCATTGAAACATAAACTTCACTGGGTGAGCTTAGGCCAATTGCTTTTCGCACACCCTCATCAAACTACCCTTACAACTATCCTCACAGTGTAGTTGTGAGGATAAAGTGGGAAACAGCAGAATTATATATGGCTTGAGAAAAATCAGGATATGAATATAATCAGTCAGTCAACAAATCAGTCATTCAATCTGGAATCTTAAAGGGTGAAATTAAAATATATTTACTAGGGACCCATTTACACTACAAAATTATGGTGAGGTATTCGCAAACAGAATCCAACTATACATGGAGACCGAAATTCCAGAGATACAAGTGGGATTCACGAAAGAAAGAGGCACCAAGGACCATACTGGAAACATATGATGGCTAATGGAATACAGTGGTACCTCAGGATACGAAATACCCAGCTTACGAAATTTTCGGGATACGAAAAAATCCCATAGGGAATTATTGTTCCGGGTTACGAATGTTTTTTCGGGTTACGAAAAAACTTTTGGTGCTTTTCGGCGCTATTTTACACGGAATCGCGGCTTTTCCCCATTAGCGCCTATGGCAATTCGGCTTACGAAGGCTTTTCGGGTTACGAAAGCGGCCGCGGAACGAATTATTTTCGTAACCCGAGGCACCACTGTACACCAAAGAATTCCAGGAAAAAAAATCATGTGTTTTATTGACTACAGCAAAACATTTGACTGTATAGATAATGAAAAGCTATGGAATGCACTTAAAGACATGGGAGTGCATGTGAAAAGGATCTAGGCGTCCTAGTAGACCACACGTTGAACATGAGTCAACAGTGTAATGCAGCAGCCAAAATCGCCAATGTGATTCTAGGCTGCATCAGTAGACATATAGGTGCGGTACAGACAGCACTAATGCACTATGCTCGCGCCGTACTAGGGTTAAGGGACCGCAAAGCAACCGCACGGTTCCTAACACTAGTACGTACAGGTGGCGTAACAATGACGGCACCCTGTATACATGGGCACCGCCATTGTTACGTAAGCACTGCGCAACATCAGCACATTGCCATGTGGTGCTTACGTAACAGGTGTACAGGTGGCGCACTTGTTACGCCACCCCTGCGGCTTTTTGCGGGTTCTTTTTCCTCCGCAGGGGAGCCATGCGGTTTGGCGGCTGCAGCTTTCCTCCAGTGGCAAAAAGGTTGCCACTGCTCCGGACGTTTTTACAGGTATGTACCGGCCATAGTGTCTAGATCAGGGGTAGGCAACCTTTTTGAGCCAGGGGCCGGGTTGCTGTCCCTCAAACAACTGGGGGGCCGAAGCCAAAAAATAAATAATTAAATAATTTTAAAAAAAAATTAAATATATAAATAAACCAGGACAAATGTAGGACAAAATTTTCAAATGGAAGATACTTTTTTTAAAAAAATGGAGGACATGCAAAAAAAATTGCTGATTTTTAAAAAAATGTTAGTATAAATGCATGTTTCTGAGGCTTCTATAGACAATTGCCCCCCCAAAGGCCCCGGCGGCAATCGGCGACAGGACCGGGCTGGGGCCGGTCCCAAGGCCTTGCCGGGCCACATCCGGCCCGCGGGCCGCAGGTTGCCTACCCCTGGTCTAGATCAAGGAAAGTAATAGTGCCACTCTATTCTGCTTTATTTGGTTGTTGTTCACTGTTTTCCACATGCCATGTGGGTCTCCCCGTTTTGTTTTGGGTTTGTGTGTATGGTTTTTGATGGTGCTTTTTATATGTCCACCCATTAACTGTTTCACCAAAATGTCAAGTCTGACATTTGCTGCTACAGGTTTGACTTTAGTGCTTTGTTTCATATATATATATATATATATATATATATATATATATGCGTGCATGCTTATTTTTTGCAGTTGTCATGTGGACTTTATTTCTGTAATAGTGATATGGAATGGAATGAGTATGAATGGTGATCTGTAGCCTTTAAGAAGAAATCTCCCTCTTGTTCTGTCTCCTTTTCTGTCTCTCTGCAGGCTAAAGGTAGGAAAGACATTAGATTAACCTCTCTTGACAGGTCAAGCTCAGCAAATATTCTTAAAAATAACTCTTACAGTAATTTATGACCTTTAGGGAGCATAATCAATAGTGCTAAGAGGAGAGGCAGCCAGACTGTGCTTCCAGATAGAAGAAAGTTTCTTGTCTTTGTAATGTTTGCATTCTGTCTGGCAGTCAGCCTCATTGCATACAAGCAGTGATATCATAGCCCTGCTACTCAATCAGATTTGGAGACATACATTTTTATTGTCAATTTACTGTCTCCTCCATTATTTCATACAGTATCTGATTCCAGAAGGAACCTACTGTGCAAATGTGATTGCGAAGCAAGGAAAGAAGCCACACAGACCAATTTCTGCTGTGTTTCTTGTCTCTGCTTTGAATCACTTGATACGGAAGCATTCTTGCTGGGAGAAAATGGTGCTGAGAAAGACAAGTGCCTTGTCCTTTAGACACAAGAAAATAAACTTGGAAGAAAAATAATTATTCCAAATAAACATGCGGCACAACTACAAAATATCTGGAAAAGGCAACCCTCTCCTAATTTGCTAGGAGAGGAGGCTGTGCAGCATGTAACCCTGGCATTTCAATGTTCCTCTGGTGTTGAAAACTTAGGTTGCAAACTGTATCCCAGGCATCATCATTCAGAGTCATGTTAGCTGAGGCATTCTGGGTGCTATAGTAAACAACAAAAAAAGTAACCTCTGACCTACAGATGCCAGATTTCCAAATCTATATTTCCTGTAAATAGTAGTGTATGGTAATCTTGTTTCAAAGCCCCATATGACTTGTTTTTTTTTAAAGGGAAAGAAATATAGCCCCACATTTCCCTTGGGCCTTCTTTCTTTCTATCTTTGGTGCTGAAACCCACCATTTCATAAGGAGTAACCAGAGCTTGGATAATTTAATTTTTCAGACCACAGTTCTCAGGATTTCTTAGCTGCCATGGTCACTATCAGCTATAAGGGTCAGGCCAGGTCAGGCCCCACCTGGAATATTGTGTCCAGTTCTGGGCACCAAAATTCAAAAAGGATGTTGAGAAACTGGAGTGTGTCCAAAGGAAGGTGATCAAAATGGTGAAGGGTCTGGAAACCATGCTCTATGAGGAACAACTTAGGGAGCTGGGGATGTTTAGTTTGGAGAAGACAAGGTTAAGGGGTGATATGATAGCCCTGTTTAAATAGTTGAAGAGATGTCATATTGAGGAGGGAGCTAGCTTGTTTTCTGCTGCTCCAGAGACTAGGCCTTGGAGCAATGGATGCAAGCTACAGGAAAAGAGATTCCAGCTCAACATTAGGAGGAACTTCCTGACAGTAAGGGCTGTTCGACAGTGGAACACACTCCCTTGGAGTGTAGTGGAGTCTCCTTCCTTGGAGGTCTTTAAGGAGAGGCTGGATGGCCATCTGTCAGGGATGCTTTGATTTAGATTTCCTGCATGGCAGGAGGTTGGACTGGATAGCCCTTGTGGTCTTTTCCAACTCTATGATTCTATGATTCTATGATAAACGCTATAAAGAAACTCTGTACGGTTATAAAGCTCTGTCCTTTGGAGGTCTACTTTATTCTACTTCTATCACTCCTGCTCTTGGTTAGGAGTTTCCCTGCCTGCCCAGCAGTGCTCTTACCTTTCCAACCCCTTTTGATAGCAACTTGAAGCATGCATCCAAAGTCCTTTTGGGGACTTCATCAGCCACCTCCCTTTGCATTAACCCAACCTTCCTTTCCTTTCCCCCTTTCCTTTATGCCCTTTCAGATGCAACCATGTATCTCCAGTAGCAGTTAGTGGCTACCTTTTCAGTGAGGCACTAAATCCATGCTAGGTTTTAGTCTGAAATTTACATGAGCTATCCAGGAATCTAAATCCCTGTTATCCAAATAGGTTTGGTATCCTAGAGCAATGGTTCTCAAACAGTGGGGTGGGGCTCTTGGGGGGGGGGCACAAGAGTTGCTCAAGGGAGGCATGAGACTTGAAGGCCCTGATCCCCTCCCAATTTTTTTTTTTTTGTTATGGAGGTGAATAGAAAAGCAAGGAGAGCATTTTGAGCCCTTGTTTGAAGAAGGAGGAGAGCTATGTCCATATAAACTGTTAAAATATAAATACAGTGGATCCTTGTTATACGCTGGGGTTTGGTTCCAAGATCCCCCGTGTATAACAAAATCCGTGTATGCTCAAGTCCCATAATGACATAGCAAAATGGTGTCCCTAATAAAAAATTGAACATCAAGGTAAATTTATACTTTTTTGGAACATTTTCAAACCGTGTATACTTAAATCTGTGTATAAAAAATCCGTGTATAAGAAGGACCGACTGTATACATGAATGAATGAATAAAAGTCATAAGAGTAAAAAGTTTGAGAATCATTGCCCTAGAGAACTGGCCCAAAACATGGAGCAGATCACTATCCCAGGCCCCATTTTCACTGGCGCATTTGCCCTGGGTAGATCCGGGTCGGATTCGCTAAGCCAGAATTGAAGCTCTCCAGAAAGAAGTTCATACTGCCTTTATCCTGATCGAAGGTCCCCAGTGCAATTTACCCCACTGATGTTCACATTTCCAGATGGAACACTTCAAGATGGAGCCTCCTTGTTGTCAATCAAATTGACTTCCGCTGTTGTCAATGGTGATGTGTTGTGCAGTCATTTGCCAAAGGTATGTGTGCTTCCCCCCTCCTTTAAAAAACTGTAACGACAACATTCACATATTCTGTCAACTTGTCAAATTTAAAAACCTCCAGGTGTGTGTGTGTGTGCGTGCGTGTGTGTGCGCGTGCTGTGAGCCCTCGGATAATTTCATATTATGGCAACCCTACGGCGAACCTATCCTGGGGTTTTCTTGGTTCCGAGGAGATTTGCCATTGCCTTCACCTGAGGCTGAGAGAGCGTGACTCCCCCAAGGTCACCTCATGGGTTTCCACAGCCTTCCCTCCTCATTCGATTGTCTTACCTTCCCTTCACATCCACCCCAATGCCATCTCCGGAGCCTCTTGTCTTTCCTTCGCATGTGATCCTCTTGCCTCCCTTCACGTCCACCCGAATGCCATCCCTGAGCCTCTTGGCTTCTCTCCTCATTCGATCCTCTTGGCTTCCATTCGTGTCCACCCCAATGTCATCTCTGATCACATATGTATGTGTGTACAATATGTGTACATACACACACATATGTAGCACAAGAATTCACACATTCTATCAATTTGCCATCAGAAGGGAAGCATATATAGCACAAGCATTTGTGTAATCTGTCAAAAAAAGTAAAAAAAAAATGCTGCTTGTGAAGTGACCGTTGCTACAGGGGAGGCATGTTCTGCCCACTGCCCACTCTCTGACCTTTATCCCTCCCCCTAAAAGACCAGATCAGGACTGGGGCCAAATTCACATTTGCTGGCCCCATGAAAGAACCAGGTTTTCCGAAAAGAAACAGGAAAAAACCTGCTTACGGAAAACCCGTGCTGAGGGGGATTTGCCCCAGATCAGGTGTGCAAAACCCTAATCAAGGTGTATAAAAACTGGCGCCAGTGGGAACTACACACTTTTAAACCGGTTGGGAATCGGGGTAAAAGGTAGTGTGAATGACCCCCCAGTGACATGGAAGCTAGCAGCCTGCTAAATTTCTTCTGGAAATGAAACCATTATCACCACCACCTCCACCATTTTTATCATCCTCAGGCAGTCTCATTAAAACAAATAAAACTTCAGTGGTCCACAGACAATATTTGTTGCACAAGTCATCAATTGATAGTCAGTGATAGGTTTCTAGGAAAGAAGGACTTATAGCCAATGGGCTGAAATATAGCACAAAGTGCTGGATACATTAGGCAACAAAATTATATATATAAAACATCCTGTTTCCTCACATCACCGAGAAGCACTGATGCACAGTAACTGTTCATTGTAATTTCTGACACTGGTTTCTTTTTCTCAGTGCTCTGTGTGTGAATGGATGTTTTATGTCTACTTGACACTGTGGAGGACTAGAAGAGACACCCCCCCCTCGCCTAAAGTTGGTGCTACTTTCTGTGCTTATTGTTGCTTGAGTCTTATAATTTGGCAAATGAGGTTTGTTACAGTTCAGCTGTTCCTTACAGTTTAATACACTGAAGCTGCTTTTATAAGGAAAAATAATAAAATTTTAAAAAGTAAATTCAATTTGTAATTATTTTTTGGATAGATACACCAAACATGATAATATTATGCCAAAGCAAGAAGTTCATGGAACATTTTATGTTCCTAAAGAAACCAAATAGTGTTTAATCCTGAAGTGTACTAATACTGCATTTTCCCAGAAAATTTCTATTTCCCAGGTAGAAAAAAGGGGAAGGAAACTAGCTTCCAAACTTCCCAGAATTTTACATCTTCAGCAACACACCATCTGTGCAATGAGTTCTCCAAAGAGGAAGGCAAATAATGTCAGTTAATGCAAAATGATGTCAAAAAGACAGTATGAACTTTTTTCTTTTTAAGAGAGCCAGCATGGTGTATTGGTGTCAGCCTTGTACTCTGGAGACCAGGGTTTGAATCCCAGCTTGCCCATGTAAACCCACTGGGTTATTTTGGGCAAATCACACCCTTCAGCCTCAGAGGATGGGAATGAGAAGCCCCTTCTGAACAAAACATGCCAAGAAAACCCCACGATAGGGTCATCTTAAGGTTGCCATAAGTTGAAAGTGACTTGAAAGCACACAACAAAAATACCTTTTTATTCTCTCAGGCAGAATGGCTTTAGTGATTTAAGTCATTTTCCTATTTATATACATTTGATTTTGTGTGCTGTACTGATTTATTTATCTTGATTTTCTAAAATATCTATCACCATTATCTTATTGTTATATTATCTATGTTTTATTATATGTTCAACATACAATGAATAGTTTAAAAGTACAACAAATAAATACAAATAAATAAATGAAAACAACATTAAAAATACTTATGCATGTACAATATATTTATCCAGGCTTTTAAAAGATTGTTAATTTGGTGCTGAAAATAAGAGTTAGGATTGGATGAATTTCATAAACATGTGCCACCACACAGAAGGCCCTTTCTATGCCACAGCTGAAATGATGTAGGGCTACGGAATCTGTTCTAGTCCTCTGCTTAACCTGTTTGGGACTCATGGAAAACTCATGGAGGTTTTTAGCTTAGTCAAACAGATAATTTCCCTTTGCTTTAAAGTAACTAGATTGTAAACAGATCATTGCTGATCTTTTGCTGCCTGAAGTGATTTTTTTTAAAGATAATTCCTTGACATCACAGCACTCCAGCCAATTGTTTTAAGGGGCTTTGTTTGTTTTAAATGACCTTTTTTTCCTTTTTCAGTATTGTGTCCCTATCATGTATTTATTTATACTGCTTCTTCTTTTTAAGATGACCTATCTTGAGCCTTCGGAAAGAAAGCCCAGAAGAGTTTCTTCTTGACGTTTCGCCAGCATCTGAGGCTGGCATCTTCAGCATGCTCTGTTAGCCTGCCATCCTGCCACCATGTTTGCCACAGTAATAGTGGCAAAAGCATTTCTGCAAAGTTGATAAATATGCCCCAATTCTTAATCCAAGTCATTGATAAAGATGTTGAATAGCACTGGTCCCAGGACAGAGCCTTGTGGGACCCCACTGGTCACTTCTCTCCAGGATGAAAAGGAGTCATTGTTGAGCACCCTTTGGGTTCGGCTGGTCAACCAATTACAAATCCATGTAACAGTTACTTTGTCTAGCCCACATTTCACTAGCTTGTTTGCAAGAATGTTATGGGGAACCCTGTCAAGGGCCTTACTGAAATGAAGATATACTATATCCACAGCATTCCCTTCATCTACCTAACTGGTAATTTTATCAAAAAAAGAGAGAAAAAGAGGGAAAAAAACCCCTGCTGGCCCCCTCCTTGGTGCTATCCCAGCTGCTTCCTCATGGGCAGAAGATCTCTGTGAGCTCCTGCCTGTGAGGAAGTGCTTGCAGTAGCTCTGAAAACAGGCCATCCACTTTCCCTGCAGTGCTCACTCCAGGGTTTCTGAGAAACATTGGGCTTCTGTCCAACTTTGCTTAGTTTGGGGCAAAGTCAAATTAAGGACCAGAAACTACGGTATCTCCCCAGAAGTAGCCGTACGTCTCATGGAGACTGACTTCGGAGTGAATTCATATTTTTCCCCTGGTGTAGACAAACCTCAAGTCTATCCTAAAAGTTCTGAATGTTTGACTCCACTTATGGACTCTTGGGATTTGTAGTTTGATGCTTAGAATTTGCTGCTGAAAAGCTGAGATTGTGAACTTCCTTGTACTATAGCACTGGTGCTCTCCAGCAGATAATTCCTCACCAAACTGTAGGATTACATAAGATCAAACCATGTCCCCTAATGTGGTATCTTATGACTGTGACTGCACAATTTAGATACACACTGAAAATTTTTGTAGGGTCTGAAGATTTAGAAGAAAGATTGTAGGGTCTGAAGATTTAGAAGAAAGATGAAGTAGAACAGAATGAGACTATTTTTTTTAATTGGAATATTGGTTGCATAAACAGATTTCATGGAATTGCCATATTGAATGGTACACCAAACTGATTTCCATTGGATTTCAGTGAACTCAAACTTCCCTAACTATATTGTAATTGAAAAACAGATCCATTATTTATACAAATGAATATGATTTCAATGAACAGAAAAAGTTCAATTATTTTATTTTTGCATGAAGAACCATTTTCTGTATTTTGATATAAGTGCATACAAAATTATGGTTCATTATTGATACTCATCAAATGAAGTAAACATTAAATTTGCATTGTGGAGTTGCTAAACTTTCTAAATTTCTTCCTCTGGTTTTCTACAGTTGCATGTTCATGTCATAAAATGCTTTATTCACTCACCATACAGGAACTTGAGAGATGTTATGTTTGCCAATAGGGACTCTATACTTAGTAAAATATTGAATGGGCTTTCATTTTAGTAACAGGGTGAAAAAATGTGTAATTGGAGTAGGCACACATTAATTAACTTTCATATTCTATGATCATAAATCTTCTTTCTTCTTCTACAGTATGTTGCCAGATTGCCTAAGATAAATTTTGTTCCTGTTTAACATTTAATAAAGTAAACTGGATGCTTCTAATTAAACTTTCTTATAACTTCTTTCCATCTAACAACACAGTATAATTTATTTAGTACCAAGGTTCATCAGTGAATTTAATGTCATTCTTATTGGCAACCAGACTATATTTTATTTTAAAGACCCAACACACACACACACACACACACACACACACACACACAACAACACCACACACACACAGAGAGAGAGAGAGAGAGACGAGCAGAGACAGACAGACACAAACACAACGATATTCTACATATGTATATGTAATATACTAAGTGAAATCTCCTGGCTCAAACCTCAAGTGCACCCTTCACAGCATCAGATAAAGGCGTTTGTTTTTGGCTTCTTATTAGGGTGCAAGAAGGGGGATGTTTCTAATCCCATGAGCTAGTGGGTGTTGAATAAGGAATTGTGACAGAAGCCCTGCCTTTGATTTTTGCAGCTTTTCTTCCTTGTGCCCCAATTGGCAACTGAGCAGATGTCCTTACCTGGTGTGGCTGCTTGCTATTCAGATGGGCTTAGGAGGCATTTATGTACTCTTAGGACCATCACACAGATTTGCTCTGCTGCATTGCACTAGTAAAAGGGAAATCATACCAATTGGGAGCACGTCTCATCACGTAGCATGGACTGGAGCTCTTTCTGCCATCGACGGGTACCTGGTGATCTCTTCCACAACTCTTAACTCTGGCTTTCATGTGCCCTACCGAGCTGCTTTTATTTATTTTTTTTGTCATGCAGTTTAGCAATTTGGCAAGTGATTTAGTAAAAAGAAAAAAAAAGTAAAAGAAGAAAAACAGCCTGCTCAGGTTAAATGCGAGAAGGGAGGGAGAGGAGGAGATTGACACTTAGTCTGCCCAATATCAGAACTACAGGCGGAAGAACTTGTTGCAGTTAAGGGACAGCAGCATATTGGGAGTTTATTGACAGTTTTCTCCATCTATGAAAAAGGTGCTTTAACAATGCCTCAAAGGCAAAGCAGTGATGAGATGAATATGCTACTGTAAATAAATATTCCCAAAGGCACTATTCCCTAGTTTTAAAACTTCATGTGATAATCTCTATCTGAATATGGGAAGTTATGGATCGTAACTCTAGATTACAATCTGTACAGTGGTACCCCGGGATATGAAATTACCGCGTTACGAAAATTTCCGGGATACGAAAAAATAAATAGGAAAAAACTGTTTCGGGTTACGTTTTTTTTTCGGCTTACGAAAAATTTTTTGGTGCTTTTCGGCGCTTTTTCGCACGAAATCGCGGCTTTCAGCGCTAGCGGCTATGGCTTTTTCGGCTAGCGAAATCTTCGGTTACGAACGGCGCCGCGGAACGAATTACATTCGTAACCCGGGTACCACTGTATTTGTAATACAAAATGCTGGCCACAATCTCTCTCTCTCTATATATATGATATTGGTTGTGAGTTGCCCCTTCCTATACGTGGGAGATCCGTTCTGGAATCCCCCACTCCACATATGGAAAAAAACATGTATGTTAAATCCCATTTTTTCTATGGTGGCGCATTCCTGTGTGCGGCACCACACGGCACCTGCAGCACCAAATCCGCATAAGGCAAGCTGCGTATAGCACAGGCACACTGTAATCTGTAAATGTAGAAATCAGAGAAAACATACAATTGCTTGTGAACTGTCAGATTTTGGCATGAAGCCCAAACCAGCAATATTAGTCATTGAAATCAGGTCTTTAGATAGCTAAGACTGCAATCCTATGTACTGTAACTAAAGATATGTTTCTACCATAATCCAAGTGGAAATATGTTATAGTTACTCTGCACTACATACACACTGATCTCAGGCTGTTAAGTCAGTTCCATTGTTTTCCTCTGGATGACTAATTCTTGCTGGGGGTTTTGCCTGTTTTCCCGATTTATTTTTCTTTGAACAGTCTAATACATGTCATAGATAGGATGAAATGACATTTACTTTCCAGATGTGTGTAGAATGCTCAAGGTATGCCACTTTTCAAACTGGAAAATGAGCAATATCCCAATATACAAAAAGTTGCCATATGCAAAGTCTGCTGTTTAGTAGCCAGCCAGTCTTGTCCTTTAGCAAGATGCTCCATTCTATCCCTACCATGTTTTCGGTTTTTCCTTTTTCAGAATATTAAATATTCTTTAGCTACCAGGCATGCACTGTTCTTATTGGTTCTGGTTGGTCCCATTCTTTCTTTTAAAATTCCCTTTCTTTCAGGTTTGTGAAAAAGGGTTTTGTTAGGACTTGGAAAAATTACTCATTTGAACCACAAATTGCAGAATCCCTGGCCAGCATTGACATTGCCCATGTGTCGTGGAGATACTGGTGATTTTAACCCCACCCCCCCAAAGCAACTTCTCCTCCAACTCCAGTTTTAAATAGTTCTGCAAATCGTGGGTTTCACTTGAGTATGCCAGGTACTTCCTCCTTTTTTGATACTTTCCAGTTTGCCATGCATCTTTGTTAGCAGTCTGGCCAGAGTTTGCTCTTTTAAATGTGCATTATATTTTAATTTTATCAGCATTAAGGGTGGAGCATGGTAAGATGTCTTGTACTGAATCACTGTAGCATATTTCTCTTACCTTTCTAATTAGTTTCTTCTGAAAAATAGTTGATTCCACTTTCCCCAGCTGAGTGCCACAAATTATTGGATTCTTTACCCACCATCCCACTAGTCATGCCATTTAGGGAGTAGGTCTTGTAATCAAGTTATCTGGAAGGGCCAAAAAGTGAAGGTCGTTTGTGCTATAGCTTTGTAATTACTAATGGATAAAAACACACCTTTCATACACATACAAACATAGCAGAAGACAGAGGTATTTTTAAACATGTATTATTTATGATCAGGGTGCAAATGGATAGCATTGCTTATAGAATTATCTGATTTTGAATACAAATGAAACAAAAAATATTCATTTTCTTTCACAAAGGCAGAGGAGTACAGATGAAAGGGTAAATAACTGTAAATGAAAAGCTACAATACTTGCTAAAGCTGGCTGAGATCAAACGAAAGAATAATTCAAATGCAACTCAGTAAGAAAACCAAAATACATCCTGTGAATGTAAAACAGAACAACTGATCAATCCTCCGTGGTGCCGCCTGGTCTTACTGAGGTTGTGGTTCTGCAAGGTCAACTATGAGATCCAACGGCCTTGATCACAGTTTGTATCAAGTCACTTGCTTTCAGTGCAATATATTCAGAGTGTAGCCTCACTGTATCCTCTATGGCAGATGAAATGGTTGCAGGGACAAAAGAACAAATATAAAAGGGATAGGAGAAAAATTTTCTTTTAGCAAAGCAGATAACCTGAACAAAATTTGGCCAAGGCTTTTAACTAGTTTATGAGAAGCGCATGAGGTTCTGGTGCTCTTGCCCCATCCCTTCTGTAACAGAGGAGGGCTCTGGAAACAATTTCAGGGGAATCGTGAGTTAAGAGGACAACAAGGTAACATTGTCATTGGGTTAAACATGGCATGATACCCACAGGTCCATGTGCCGAATCAGGTCTGCTTCCAAAAACTGTGTATGGTGTAGAGTGGAGGAGTGATGACAGAAGGTCCTCATACATTAAGCAGATTCTCTTTGTCTTGGAATCAAATGCCTTGGAATGCAGAGAGTGGTTTTTAAAAGAGCCATTTGTTAATCTGCCCCTCAAGTGCAGACAGAGAGAAGCGAGATCGGCGGAAATTGGAAGTAACCCCAACAGGGAGAGAGGGGGGATTAAAGTTCAACAAGACAGGTGTATTAACAAGCTACAAGACTACAGAGGTCATTGCACATCTTAATAACATGACTTACCTCTCCCAGCTGAAGTCTCATTCGTGCTGCATCCGGGTCTATCGCATGGCTTTTGTCATGTGAGTACAGCCTGGCTGCAGCTGGGGTCCTTAACATGCTTCGGGAGCCATTTTTCAAAGCTGGAAGTGCCTTACTTTGAAAAATGGCGCTGAAGCATGTTAAGGGACCCGGGCTGCAGCTGGGCTGTACTCAGATGGTGGATTGGTGTAAAAAAGCCATTCGATAGGACCAGGATGCAGCCCAAATTAAACTTCAATTCGGGAGAGGTAAATCATGTTATTAAGATGTGAGATAATCTCCTACTACTGGGAGTGTCTTCCCACAGTCTCAGGGAGGGTCTTTCATCTTGATTCCTGGCCCTTTTCCTTGAAGATGAAGGTAAATCTGGGAACATCTTTATGGAACCATGTACTCACCACCTAGCAATGCATTCCCTATTTTTAGTGCTTTTCATGCAATACAACATAGGCAAAAAGGGAAAGGTCATCTCAGTCAACCAGCGATATGCCTTTAAAGTACCCGAAAGCTCACATATCTAATCACACTTTAGCATGATCCAGAGGACAGATAATCCAGTTTGATTGAAGGTTTTAGAGACTGTAATATGGTTTTAAATGTTTCTAACTGCCTTATTTTTTGAGTTCAAGGACCACTAGTTTCAGGCCATGAAATAGAAAGAACATGAAAGAATGGATAGGAGGCGTGAAGGAAGGACCCTTGGTTCTCATTTATAACAGCACAGAGGTAATGATAGCTTAAAACCAGAAGACACATTATTGGGCCTGAAGAGGAAGAGCCCTCCCCTCCCTCTTCAACTGTCATCTTCTGGCCTGGGAGGGAGTGAAAGGACAGGCTCAATGCCATCGGGCCTGAAGAGGGAGAGCCCCTCCCCTCCCCTCCTTCCAACTGTCATCTTCTGGCCTGGGAGGGAGTGAAAGGACAGGCTCAATGCCATCGGGCCTGAAGAGGAAGCAGCCTCCCCTCCCTCCTTTCAACTGTCATCTTCTGGCCTGGGAGGGAGATGAAAGACAGCTCAATGCCATCGGGCCTGAAGAGGAAGAGCCCTCCCCTCCCTCCTTCCAACTGTCATCTTCTGGCCTGGGAGGGAGTGAAAGACAGGCTCAATGCCATCGGGCCTGAAGAGGAAGAGCCCTCCCCTCCCTCCTTCCAACTGTCATCTTTCTGGCCTGGGAGGGAGTGAAAGGACAGGCTCATGCCATCGGGCCTGAAGAGGAGAGCCCTCCCCTCCCTCTTTCAAATGTCATCTTCTGGCCTGGGAGGAGTGAAAGGACAGGCTCACATGCCATCGGGCCTGAAGCGGAGAGCCCTCCCCTCCTCCTTTCAACTGTCATCTTCTGGCCTGGGAGGGATGTGAAAGGACAGGCTCAATGCCTCGGGCCTGAAGAGGAAGAGCCCTCCCCTCCCTCCTTTCAACTGTCATCTTCTGGCCTGGGAGGGAGTGAAAGGACAGGCTCAATGCCATGGGGCCTGAAGAGGAAGAGAGCCCTCCCCTCCCTCCTTTCAAACTGTCATCTTCGGCCTGGGGGGAGTGAAAGGACAGGCTCCAATGCCATCGGGCCTGAAGAGGAAGAGCCCTCCCCTCCCTCCTTCCAACTGTCATCTTCTGGCCTGGGAGGAGTGTGAAGGACAGGCTCAATGCCATCGGGCCTGAAGAGGAAGAGCCCTCCCCTCCCTCCTTCCAACTGTCATCTTCTGGCCTGGGAGGGAGTGAAAGGACAGGCTCTGCCATCGGGCCTGAAGCGGAAGAGCCCTCCCCTCCCTCTTCCAACTGTCATCTTCTGGCCTGGGAGGGAGTGAAAGACAGGCTCAATGCCATCGGGCCTGAGGGAAGAGCCCTCCCCTCCCTCCTTCCAACTGTATCATCTTCGCCTGGGAGGGAGTGAAAGACGGCTCAATGCCATCGGGCTGAAGAGGAAGAGCCCTCCCCTCCCTCCTTCCAACTGTCATCTTCGCCGGGAGGGGTGAAAGGACAGGCTCAATGCCATCGGGCCTGAAGAGGAAGAGCCCTCCCCTCCCTCCTTCCAACTGTCATCTTCTGGCCTGGGAGGGAGTGAAAGGACAGGCTCAATGCCATCGGGCCTGAAGAGGAAGAGCCCCCCTCCCTCCTTCCAACTGTCATCTTCTGGCCTGGGAGGGGTGAAAGGACAGGCTCAATGCCATCGGGCCTGAAGAGGAAGAGCCTCCCCTCCCTCCTTCCAACTGTCATCTTCTGGCCTGGGAGGGAGTGAAAGGACCGGCTCAATGCCATCGGGCCTGAAGAGGAGAGCCCTCCCCTCCCTCCTTCCAACTGTCATCTTCTGGCCTGGGAGGAGTGAAAGGACAGGCTCAATGCCATCGGGCCTGAAAAGAAGAGCCCTCCCCTCCCTCCTTCCAACTGTATCTTCTGGCCTGGGAGGAGTGAAAGGACAGGCTCAATGCCATCGGGCCTGACGAGGAAGAGCCCTCCCCTCCCTCCTTCCAACTGTCATCTTCTGGCCTGGGGGGAGTGAAAGACAGGCTCAATGCCTCGGGCCTGAAAGGAAGAGCCCTCCCCTCCCTCCTTCCAACTGTCCTTCGGCCTGGGAGGGAGTGAAAGACCAGGCTCAATGCCATCGGGCCTGAAGAGGAAGAGCCCTCCCCTCCTCTTCCCAACTGTCATCTTCTGGCTGGGAGGGAGTGAAAGGACAGGCCTCAATGCCATCGGGCCTGAAGAGGAAGAGCCCTCCCCTCCCTCCTTCCAACTGTCATCTTCTGGCCTGGGAGGCAGTGAAAGGACAGGTCAATGCCATCGGGCCTGAAAGAAGAGCCCTCCCCTCCCTCCTTCCAACTGTCATCTTCTGGACTGGGAGGCAGTGAAAGGACAGCTCAATGCCATCGGGCCTGAAAGGAAGAGCCCTCCCCTCCCTCCTTCCAACTGTCATCTTCTGGCCTGGGAGGCAGTGAAAGGACAGGTCAATGCCATCGGGCCTGAAAAGGAAGAGCCCTCCCCTCCTCCTTCCAACTGTCATCTTCTGGCCTGGGGGCAGTGAAAGGACAGGCTCAATGCCATCGGGCCTGAAAGGAAGAGCCCTCCCCTCCCTCCTTCCAACTGTCATCTTCTGGCCTGGGAGGGAGTGAAAGGACAGGCTCAATGCCATCGGGCCTGAAAGGAAGAGCCCTCCCCTCCCTCCTTTCAACTGTCATCTGGCCTGGGAGGGAGTGAAAGGACAGGCTCAATGCCATCGGGCCTGAAAAGGAAGAGCCCTCCCCCCCCCTCCTTTCAAACTGTCATCTTCTGGCCGGGGAGTGAAAGGACAGGCTCAATGCCATCGGGCCTGAAGAGAAGAGCCCTCCCCTCCCTCCTTCCAACTGTCATTCTTCTGGCTGGGAGGAGGTGAAAGGACAGGCTCAATGCCATCGGGCCTGAAGAGGAAGAGCCCTCCTCCCTCCTTCCAACTGTCATTTCTGGCTGGGAGGGTGAAAGGACAGGCTCAATGCCATCGGGCTGAAGAGGAAGAGCCCTCCCCTCCCTCTTCAACTGTCATCTTCTGGCCTGGGAGGGGTGAAAGGACAGGCTCAATGCCATCGGGCCTGAGAGGAAGAGCCCTCCCCTCCCCTTCCCACTGTCATCTTCTGGCCTGGGGGGAGTGAAAGGACAGGCTCAATGCCATCGGGCCTGAAGAGGAAGAGCCCTCCCCTCCCCTTCAACTGTCATCTTCTGGCCTGGGAGGGAGTGAAAGGACAGGCTCAATGCCATCGGGCCTGAAGAGGAAGAGCCCTCCCCTCCTCCTTTCAACTGTCATCTTCTGGCCTGGGAGGGAGTGAAAAGACAGGCTCAATGCCATCGGGCCTGAAGAGGAAGAGCCTCCCTCCCTCCTTCCAACTGTTCATCTTCTGGCCCCTGGGAGGGAGTGAAAGGACAGGCTCAATGCCATCGGGCCTGAAAGGAAGAGCCCTCCCCTCCCTCCTTCCAACTGTCATCTTCTGGCCTGGGGGACGGGAGTGAAAGGACAGCTCAATGCCATCGGGCCTGAAGAGGAAGAGCCCTCCCCTCCCTCCTTCCAACTGTCATCTTCTGGCCTGGGAGGGGGAGTGAAAGGACAGGCTCAATGCCACGGGCCTGAAGAGGAGAGCCCTCCCCTCCCTCCTTCCAACTGTCATCTTCTGGCCTGGGAGGGAGTGAAAGGCAGGCTCAATGCCATCGGGCCTGAAGAGGAAGAGCCCTCCCTCCCTCCTTCCAACTGTCATCTTCTGGCCTGGGAGGAGTGAATAGGACAGGCTCAATGCCATCGGGCCTGAAGAGGAAGGAGCCCTCCCCTCCCTCCTTCCAACTGTCATCTTCTGGCCGGGAGGGAGTGAAGGACAGGCTCAATGCCCTCGGGCCTGAAGAGGAAGAGCCCTCCCCTCCTCCTTCCCAACTGTCATCTTCTGGCCTGGGAGGGAGTGAAAGGACAGGCTCAATGCCTCGGCCTGAAGAGGAAGACCCTCCCCTCCCTCCTTCCAACTGTCATCTTCTGGCCTGGGAGGAGTGAAAGGACAGGCTCCAGCCATGGGCCTGAAGGGAGAAGCCCTCCCCTCCTCCTTCCAAACTGTCATTTCTGGCCTGGGAGGGGTGAAAGGACAGGCTCAATGCCATCGGGCCTGAAAGAAGAAGAGCCCTCCCCTCCCTCCTTCCAACTGTCATCTTCTGGACTGGGAGGCAGTGAAGGACACGGCTCAATGCCATCGGGCCTGGAAAAGGAAGAGCCCTCCCCTCCCTCCTTCCAACTGTCTCTTGGCCTGCGGAGGAGGAGAAAGGACAGGCTCAATGCCATCGGGCTAAAAGGAAGAGCCCTCCCTCCCTCCTTCCAACTGTCAACTTCTGGCCTGGGGGGGAGTGAAAGACAGGCTCAATGCAATCGGGCCTGAAGAGGAAGAGCCCTCCCTCCTCCTTCCAACTGTCATCTTCTGGCCTGGGAGGAGTGAAAGGACAGGCTCAATGCCATCGGGCCTGAAAAGGAAGAGCCCTCCCCTCCCTCCTTCCAACTGTCATCTTCTGGCCGGGAGGGCAGTGAAACCGGACAGGCTCAAGCCATCGGGCCTGAAAAGAAGAGCCCTCCCCTCCCTCCTTCCAACTGTCATCTTCTGGCCTGGAGGCAGTGAAAGGACAGGCTCATGCCATCGGGCCTGAAAGAAGAAGGCCCTCCCCTCCCTCCTTCCAACTGTCATCTTCTGGCCTGGGAGGCAGTGAAAGACAGCTCAATGCCATCGGGCCTGAAAAGGAAGAGCCCTCCCCTCCTCCTTCAACTGTCATCTTCTGGCCTGGGAGGGCAGTGAAAAGGACAGGCTCAATGCCATCGGCCTGAAGAAGGAAGAGCCCTCCCCTCCCTCCTTCCAACTGTCATCTTCTGGCCTGGGAGGGCAGTGAAAGACGGCTCAATGCCATCGGGCCTGAAGGAAGAGACCCTCCCTCCCTCCTTTCAACTGTCATCTTCTGGCTGGGAGGGGTGAAAGGACAGGCTCAATGCCATCGGGCCTGAAAAGGAAGAGCCCTCCCCCCCTCCCTCTTTCAAACTGTATATTCTGGCCGGGAGGGAGTGAAAGGACGGCTCCAATGCCATCGGGCCTGAAGACGGAAGAGCCCTCCCCTCCCTCCTTCCAACTGTCTTTTCTGGCGGGAGGGAGTGAAAGGACAGGCTCAATGCCATCGGGCCTGAAGAGGAAGAGCCCTCCCCTCCCTCCTTTCCAACTGTCATTCTTCCGTGGGAGGCGAGTGAAAGGACAGGCTCAATGCCATGGGCCTGATGAAGACGGAAGAGCCCTCCCTCCCCTCCTTCCAACTGTCTCTTCTGGCCTGGGCGGGCGTGAAGGACAGGTCATGCCCTCGGGCCTGAACGGAGAGCCCTCCCCTCCTCCTTTCCAACTGTCATCTTTGGCTGGGAGGGAGTGCAAAGGACACGCTCCAATGCCATCGGGCTGAAAAGGAAGGAGCCCTCCCTCCCTCCTTTCAACTGTCATCTTCGGCCTCGGCGGGAGTGAAGGCCAGGCTCAATGCCATCGGGCCTGAAGGAAGAGCCCTCCCCTCCCTCCTTTCCAACTGTCATTTTCTGCCTGGGAGGGAGTGAAAGGACAGGCTCCATTGCCATCGGGCCTGAAGAGGAAGAGCCCTCCCCTCCCCCTTCCCAACTGTCATTTCTGGCCTGGGAGGGAGTGAACGGACAGGCTCAATGCCTTCGGGCCTGTAGAGGAAGAGCCCTCCCCTCCCTCCTTCAAATGTCACTCTTCTGGCTGGGAGGGAGTGAAAGACAGGCTCAATGCCATCGGGCCTGAAGAGGGAAGAGCCCTCCCCCTCCCTCCTTCCAACTGTCAATCTTCTGGCCTTGGGACGGAGTGAAAAGGACAGGTCCAAGCCATTGGCCTGAAGAGGAAGCCCTCCCTTCCTCTTCCAACTGTTCTGGCCTGGGAGGGAGTGAAAGGACAGGCTCAATGCCATCGGGCCTGAAGAGGAAGAGCCCTCCCCTCCCTCCTTCCAACTGTCATCTTCTGGCCTGGGAGGGAGTGAAAGGACAGGCTCAATGCCATCAGGCCTGAAAAGGAAGAGCCCTCCCCTCCCTCCTTCCAACTGTCATCTTCTGGCCTGGGAAGGAGTGAAAGGACAGGTCCAAGGCCATTGGGCCTGAAGAGGAGGAGCCCTCCCCTTCCTCCTTCCAACTGTCATTTTTTGGCCTGGGAAGGAAGGTGAAAGGACAGGCCCAACGCCATCAGGCCTGGCCTTGATTAAGAAAAAGAGCCCTCCCTCCAGTCCATCTGCCTTGGTCCAGGCCTCAGAGGAAGAGAAGAATGCTGGACCTGATCCCCTCCCCCCCACCATTCCCTTCTCCTTTTGTGTCATGTCTTTTTAGATTGTAAGCCTGAGGGCAAGGAACCATCTATTATCCCCTCTGTTGTAAGCCGCCCGGATTCCCAGTGATTGGACGGCATATAAATAAATCC